>NC_137469.1:101815025-102095120 GCF_964235325.1 Thermobia domestica
CTGTACATCACAAAGCACACTTGGCGCAAGCTAGTGGTACCCCCGCACCTGAAGTGAATGCTCTTCAATACCACTGTGACACGAATGATTGTTTTAAATACTAAATAGAATTCAATGTGGTTAAAAGTTAAAATAAAGAGAGAGAGAGAGAGAGAGAAAAAGGTTCAAACTCCTAGGAAGTTCGCTTTTCTTCCAAACAGAAACTTGGACATAACCACATTTCTGTGGTTCTATTTAATGAAAACACCTGGAATTAAGAAAACGCCAAATGCCCGAGTTCGCAAGAGTCAGACGACGGCCTGGGGCGAAAACGCAAAAAGCTGGCCAAAAGTAAAAAAAACGAAAGTTAGTAATATAGGAATTTTTATGTAGTTGGCTAGAGTAATGTTAGTAGGGCCCAAATCCATAAATAGAATAGGGTTTTTACTTTATTCCGACTACCTGAGCCACTCTTAAGTAGACCCTTCAGCAGGTCAAATGAGTAGAGAACACTAGAAGAATTGTGACGCGTCCGTTGAAACGGTTGTAACTTTCAAACGCTTTCATAGTTTTTAAATCTGTAAAGTTTTCCTATATCGTACTGGTAAGTAGAATAAGTGTATGAAGTGAAAAATTTATAATAATGATGTAATAATTTATAATTTGAATCGCAAATCAGGCAAAATTTTCACATTGTTTATATATTTTATTAACTTAAAGCGTTGAAAACGTGTGCACCCTCGTATACCACGTTCATATTTTGTAGAATGGTACCGGTAGTCTGAATATTAATTAATGCTGTCGACAAAAACGTAGCTGCCAAAACGTGCCAATTACGAAGCGTGTTGATGTTAATTATTGTTCATTTAATGTTACAGTGACAAGCCGTTGCAGTTATCATAACCAAATCAAATACCAATAACTTGTGTCATTTAGGTAATAATACATTCCTAATAAATAAGAACGTAAGTAACAAGTAATTGTTCATCAATATATGTGAAAAAAGTGAATATTGTTAAAGATACATTGTGAAAATTACGAAGTATGTTGACATTCTTTTTATTCCGCCATTTTTTTTTTTTTTTTCAACTTTAGTTGCAGAATCGTAATCAGCAACCTCAATAACCCCTTTATGGCCACTTTTGAGAACATTTCTACGACTTTTTCTACTTTTGCAAATTTTATTCCGCCATTTTGTTTTTTAAACTTTAGTTGCAGAATCGTAATCAGCAACCTCAATAACCCCTTAATACTAAATTTCATTCAATTTGAATATAGTTATCATATTTTGGCCAGCTTTTTGCGTTTTCGCCCCGCTGTGGGCCGCAGCGCCGGGTAGTGGTGGTGGTAAGGAACTCTGTTCTACGTAAGAAGCTGTAGAACGGCAATGTGCAGTGAACTGAACAAACGACGATGGTGTAAAATGGACGATCTTTCTGATTTTCAAAGAGGGAAATTATTGACACTGGGTTATCTGTTGCGAACATGAAGTGTGTTGCGTGTGTCGCGAATCACGGCAAAATCACATCGGCGAAGAGGAACAGTGACAGAAAACCCTCAGTGGCAGTTCCCGCCGAGCATTAAAGCGGATTGTCACTCGAAACCTCGCGCAACCATGCGTTCCTCTTTCGCAAAAATGGGGTTCACACTAGTTTTTCACACTCAACGTTTCCATGTTTCGAAGAACTGAAAAAGAACCCAATGCTTGTGTTCCTGTTTCAGAGAATGAGATATTTTATTTTTACATAAGTTCGTGGAAAACCTGTACTGCACCAGAAGTACGCCCATATTTATTACATGTTGAGAAATTGATTCCATCGTAATATTATGATCACATATATAAATTGTAACAAATTATTTCAAATTATTGAGAAAGCCAAGATGGCTGGTTTATCAGTGCATCGTAAAGTGAAAGGGAATTTCTGTAAAGTGAAATGAAAGAAAAGATAGCGTTGGATTGAACATGAAAAATTTGTCCACGTCCACTTTCATAGTTATATACATTGCACGTTACAACAATATTTGAAAGTTTACTTTTTCATTTGATTGTTATTTGACTCCTCCCGTTGTACTAATTTATTCATGTTTCAGGGAAATATGAAACCAATTTCAGAACAACAGCGAAAGAAACAGGAACAATGACGAGATTTGGCATTTCAAGTTTAATAGGAAGTCGAAAGAAAGCCATCCCAATATATACAGATTCATTCTGCTTTTGAAGCAATAGTCCGAGAACTTGGCTGCTAGAAGCAGGCAATTTAGCTTTGCGAAGATGATTGTGGAGACGTTTAGACAGTCGTACTCGAGTTCTTAAGAGCAGGTTTAGGTCTGGCGAGGTTAGCTTTATTCTGTACTTTAATGCAGTATCTCATTGCATTCACTTGGATAGTTGAAATTATAATCCAATGAAGACAAATTGATATTAAGAGTCGCACCTGTATACTAAATTTATGGGTTCATGCCTTTATTGTTCAACGCATTTTTTTTTTTTTTTTAATTAACACCGAACATATTACACTGAAGTGGTTCAGATCTCGCTTTTACTGTATGTCTAATTCTATACTACGTAGTCCTTTAGTTGACAAAGAACATAAATAAAAATCAATCTACTACTTATGAGGCTGAGACTGACTGACTGACTTACTTGCTTACACACACACATATTATATATATATATATATATATATATATATATATATATATATATATATATATATATATATCGTCACACGGCCAATTGGCAGTTTTGCGACCCTATCAGTACCGAGGCTATGTAAGACATGGACATACAGTTTAGGGTGGAATCCAAACTACCGTAATGTGTTTTAAAAAATTCAAGAGTTTCGTACTATGATCCACGAATCAAAGACGCAAATTCTAGCCACTACACCAGTAGGAAGGACTGTTCGAAAGTCGACTTCCAAGCCGTGGAACCTATGGTTTGATGATGTGTGGTTAGCATGAGGGTTTCCATAGTCACTACACTGTCATTCACCATATGTTCAGCACATGACAACTGTCAAAGCTCAATTAGTTAGAGTTTTAAGCCTGCCTCTATTAACAAATAATAATAATAAATGCAGTATTTACCCTATAACGCATACATATGAAATGCTTTTGAGATTAAAACTAGAGTAGTTCATACGAATCGTGCTTTATTCTCTACTACTATCACAGCTAAAATCGGCGACACACAAAAAAAAAAAAAAAATGTATTCGTATCCATAACGCATCAGCAGATAATTTATTTCTCATTCGTTCTGTAACAATTACCATATCAAAAAGTTTCTAGCATGATAACTGTAAATATATAATTTGTAGTTTTGTAAATCCTGATCTCTTACATATAAAGTCGTCCTGATTAATATTGATTCACGCAGAGGTCAAACCGCTTAAGCTAGAAACTTGAAATTTGGATGTCATAGGATTTGTGATGTAAGGTCCCACTAAGGAAGGATTTTTGGAAATTCGACGAGGAAGAGAGGTGGAAATTATTACGTTAAAGTAGACATACCTCGGAATATCTGAAGGTTAAGAGACTATTTGAACTTTTTATTTAAAATGATTAGACAAACGTTTCACCGTTTACATTAAGGTACTTACGCAACAATTTTTGTACAGGCAGTTTGGTTACGGGCATATAATCTGAAGTACTCACTAACTACCTCTATAAAAATTGTTGCGGAAGTACTGCAGGATTCTGAAGCATCTATTTTTGGATAGAGCGCATATTAGTTATTTAATAAAGTCTTGACCCGACTACGGTAGGCCCCATACTTTTGGAGCTATGGACCTTTCAAGTTCATTTTTTCACGTTTTCGGCAGCCTGTAACTCCGAAAGAAGCATTTGTGCACCCAGGTTGTCTATACTTTTTCTCTTATCTTGGTGTCAGGAATCAGCTCCCAAACGTGTCTGTGTTGTTTTGAAACACCCTATATATATATATAGGCCTATATACAGTATGGCGCCAAATTCGTTGTACAAAAGCAGAGCAGTGATTCCTGAGAGTAAAATAAACAAGAAAGTTCCAATAAACATAGGGCGTAAACCCCACATTTACGTGTTATAGGCTGCCGAAAACACGGAAAAATGAATTCTAAAGGCCCATAGCTCCAAAACTATGGGACCTACTGTAGTCGGGTCAAGACTTCATTTAGGAACTAGTATGTGCTCTATCCAAAAATACATGATTTAGGATCCTAACGTACTCACGCAACAATTTTTATGGAAGTAGTTGGAGAGTACTTTGTATCATATGCCCGTAGTCAAACTCCCTCTATAAAAATCGTTGTGGAAGCATCTCAGGATTCTGAAACACATATTTTTGGATAGGGTACATACTAGTTTCTAAGTGAAGTCTTGACCCGACTACGGTAGGTCCCACAGTTTTGGAGCTATGAACCTTCAAAATTCATTTTTTTCATGTTTTCGGCAGCCTATAACACATTTTTTCATGTTTTCGTCCTATGTTTATTGGAACTTTTTGTTTTACTCCCAGGAATCACTCCTCTGCTTTTGTACAAATTTAGCGCCATATATATATATATATATATATATATATATAGGGCTTGAAAAATCTTGCTTGCAAGTACCAGGCAGACCATTATGCAATGCACTCACAATGTGTATACTCGCCACTAGCGAGCAGGCGAGTGGATTTTTCAAGCCCTGTATATAAGGATATAACATGTGCAAGGCCGTAGGTCGAGCAAATGGAGGGATCTGGGGGCGAAGTCCGAAGCTAGCCGGAGGCAAGTATATTAATAATATTTAATTTATTTACCATTTAATGCATTCTCTTTCGAGTATAACTACACTAACTCACATGCAATAAAATCCAAGATAGAAATTACGAAATTACTTTTTTGTTCTACCTGGAAAATCACCGAAGCAAATATATGAGGAAATCAATGAAACACTACGGGACATTATTCGGTCAAAGCAGTGATTGAAAAGCAGGCGGCACAGTTTAAAAGTGGCGATTTCTCAACAGATAATGCTCCATGTGCAGAAGACCAAAACAAGTGACTGTTCCCAAAATCGCGGAAGAAATTCACGTTATTCTTGAAAATCGCAGGATCTCTGCAAACGCGTAGCAGGGATTATAGCCATTACTCGTATTACAATATTCGTTTTCTTTCTTTCTTTCTACTAGTTTATTTAAGTGAGGACGGGACATGTGAACATTTAACGACAAATCCAAACCACATACGTTGTGACTGGAAAGGTGACCAGCGAACGGGCTCAAAGAAAACATGTGAACATCCCTTTGGTTACATGATGGTCAGAAAAGAATAACATAAAATCATCCTACAATTTGCAAGGTGAACTTTCCAAAAAGTGTCCGGTGAAGTCTCAGCATCTATCTAGAATATTGAAATGAAGTGTAATTATTGTCCCTAAAGGAAGTTTGTGGGGAAATGAAGTTATTAATTCAATGTGCCATACTTATACCCTTTAGGCCAAAGGAGGCGAATTACCTTAGTATTCCTAACTCTTCCACATTCGTTTTCAACGTTGTTGAAAGTTTCCCCAGCCTTTGGATAAAACCCACATATAAAAATACTCCCACAAATATATTTCGGAACTTAAATTGAAATGATAACGTTAATACGATTATAATTGCTTTCTTCAATCGTATTTCTCAGTGGATAACTAGTTTCTGAACTCGTTCAAAATACGTATCAAGAGATCTCAGAGAGAGAGAGAGAGAGAGAGAGAGAGAGAGAGAGAGAGAGAGAGAGAGAGAGAGAGAGAGAGAGACAGAGAGACAGAGAGAGACAGAGAGAGAGAGAGAGTGAGAGAGAGAGAGAGAGAGAGAGAGAGAGTATGTGTGTGTGTGTTTGGGAATCACGTATAATATTTTTTTTGTTCGCGCTCGATCGAATTCGCTGTAATGGGTTCAATTGGAATCTGGAACAAAAAGCAATGTGACAATATCCCCCTTCTTTTTGTAGTACATAATAGCGTATTAGTACAAACAAATAATTAAGTTTCTTTATGTGTCAATTAATTACAAACTGCGAATCTCAACATTACACTTGCACAACGTTGACCTTGAGGTGATATCCTAGTATTTGCCTGGGGTGTTTTCAGGAAGGAATTCTTAATCAGGAAGACTGACCCAGGGAAATGAATTCTGAGTACAATATCAGGGTGGCTACTAAAATTCCAAAATGAAATTTCGCGACTTTTTCGTGACCTTTTCCTTACCAAATCATAAAATTCCCTAACATTTTCAAGAGCGAATTAGGCCGAATTTTCATCCATGCGATACAAACGTATTTTGCTTGCTATTTGGTAGCGTCTAAAGCCGACCATAGACAGTTTTGGTGGTGAATTTTGACGTGTTATAGAACAAAATTTTCCAATCTGTACTTACATTTGCACAGTAAAAAAAAATCGTGACCCAAAAGCCAAATTTCGTGACTTTTTCGCGACTTTCATGACCGTTTTCTGATTTCGTGACCGATAGACACCCTGAATATGCAATTAAAGGGTAAGGGGAAAAATCAGGGAATGTCCATGTGTGTACTTTAACGGGTGCTTTGTCCTATCTGTTGGTGACTCTTGGTACTATTTGACCGTATATCCCATGTACGCGTAGATGTAAAATGTCCATGTAAAAAGGGGCAAAAGATTTGACTAACCCTTTTCATTTTGTACGCGGTTTTCAATATTAAAAACACAGTTTTCTCGGAAATGCAGTTTTGTGACATTCCTTTTTTTTTTCCCCTCTTACCCTTCAATTTTATTTTTAGTCTATACTAGCTGAAACGGCGAAAACAAATTTATGAAACCCCTTAGTGTTCGAAGTATGCCAGGACATGCCACTCTGAATGTTGATTGGTAAGGATGAAAGGATACCGCGTCTAGAAAATAACACTGAAAAATACCGTACGCGTATTAACGTGCTAGACCAGGGCTGTCCAAATGGCGGCCCGCCAAACCCTTTTCTGCGGCCCACATAGCTTTCATGATTTACGATTGTTATAACTGATAATATTTTAATTTATATTCATTCATTCTTTTAATGTTTCCACTCTTCTTTCGGAATAAAGCATCCATTTAGCGCCTTTCTACAACAAAAAGGCTCGGGCATCCACGGCAACACTGGAGTCGGTAATGTAATCGTTGCTGAAAGGAACGATTATTTCAATGAAAGAATATATATTTGATCTAGCTTTTTAAATCAGACCCTTTCTTCCTCGAACTTTGCCTAGAAGCCATAGCGCGCTAGAAATACACCACTTCTTGTGATAAACACAATTTAGCATACTTTCCAAGTTGCAATCGTCTGGCATTTAATTTTTTTGAGTTCTGTAGAGACATCGAGAGTACCAAGAATGGATTTAATGCGAGATTCTCAGATTTTGACAAACTAAAAAACGACATTGCATTATTTATTAATCCATTGACAATAGATATCGAAGAACATCCTCCAAACTTACAGCTCGAACTTTGTGACCTTCAGGCTGACCCATTCTTTCAGACAAGAACAAAGAAAGGAGTAGATTTTTCAGGCTACTTTCTAACAAACGTTTCCCTTTTGTGAGTTGTGTCGAAAAATAGTGTCAATGTTTGGTAGTACTTATCTGTGTGGAAGTGCATTTTCCACCATGAAAATTGTAAGGAATCGCTCCAGAAACTGCCTTGGAGATTCTTCTCTTTTACATCTTCTGCGGGTTACATCTTTTACAACAAGAGGAATAGATGTAGATACCCCGCCCTTGTAAACGCTCCTAGTCACCCTCATTAGTCACATTGAATAGGTATGTAATATTTCAAATATATTTTTCTTCTGTAGTGTAATAATAATAATAATTATTATTATTAGTTGCGGCCCTCCACCTTATTAGTAAAGACGGTTATGGCCGTCAGACTCATTATAATTGGACACCACTGTGCTAGACGTTCAAGTCTTGGAGGAGAGAAAAGACGGATGATTAAGAAAATGAATAATTATGGAAGACTGGTGGAATGAT
Organism: Thermobia domestica; assembly: GCF_964235325.1. Classification (NCBI taxonomy): domain Eukaryota; kingdom Metazoa; phylum Arthropoda; class Insecta; order Zygentoma; family Lepismatidae; genus Thermobia; species Thermobia domestica. Next base: position 101,822,991 of record NC_137469.1, read on the forward strand.
AATATGGGAGGAAAACAAGCCCATGAACACGATATCCACAACTCACACGCCTGAAATCGAACCAGGAACCCTTTGTACATGAAGTAAGCGTTCTACCAGTGAGTCACCGTGCCCCGTGTGATTATAAAGAAAATATTCTACCTAAATCACATTTTAGTTTCCAGTATTTTAAAGCAAGATTTTAGGAAATATAACGCCTTTTTCTTTCGCTCTACACTTAAAAAAAAAAAAAAAATGAAATTGATCCAATAGTACTGAACTTTGCGAGACTGTTCACATCATCTCTAGGGGAAAACGCTTGGAAATAATTTGAAACTACCATTTGAACTAATGTGTCAGGAATTCGTACAAGTTTCCGCCCTTATGTGTTCCTGCAGCATTCTAAAGACGCTTTTAAATATTTACTTACAGAAGCTATTGGATGCATATTTTATATTAAGATTTTTCTCTGCCTTGCATGTCGAACTTGAGCACTACAACACCATACAATTTCAAGCATCTCTGGATCCTTCCTCAATGTAATATACCGGTACCTCCCCACCACACACACACACACATTGAAACATGGTTAAAATTTCTATCCATTTGTAAAAACCCATGCTTCAACATAAAAACTCTTTAAAGAAGAAAGTATTACAATCAACATACGAAAATTATCTTGGTTTGTGTATTATTTCAACCATTTTTCTCTTTACGAAGCTTTCATACTGAAGCATCGGTTTTTATGGACAGAAACTTCAACCAGTGGTGGCGGTTGGACGTTAGAAGTGGGGGGGGGAGAGATGATCTGAACAATTATATATCAATGTTAGATTTTCTGGTTGTTTCTAACACTGTTTGATGAAAGGTTGTAATAACTAATAGGATACTATCTTTTTTCACTTAAAATGTCGTATATCGTATTTCTATTTTATTAAGTAAATTCATAAGAGCAATACAGGTAGGTACTATCCCTTTATAATCTTAAACAATGAAAGTGTAAGAAGAGATTTGAGTTCTTGCTCATGAACATCTCAAAATTCTGTCTGGAAAATCGTGTGATCAGATTATTTAATAACAAATTTGCAGAACAAATAAAAAGAAGGGATAATATTAATCATAGTAATGAATAATGACGCTTGTTTTGCAGAAGTTATATTGAAACTGGGAATTAATTAACAACTTATACTTTTAATTTCACACATGCCATTAAATTAATGTTTTTACTCTTAGAAAATGAAATTCAGGGTGTCCACACTCTGGAAAATAAATGAAAGTCAGGGAAAGGTCAGGGAAGTAAAAATGTATCAGGTGAAGTCAGGGAAAAATCGATTTAGGTCCATTGTTCAATTACTGAATTTATAAAATCGGGTTGATTTCTTTACTGTTACTGGATGCAAAATGTGGTGTTCTCAATGATGATATTGAGAGAGTCAGTGTTATCTAATATAGTTGTTGAAACTAATTTTCTGCGAGGAAAAAAAAAAAAAAAAAAACACATCTAACTGCATCCTGGCATATTTGCTCAAAAGGGTAGACGCTGTTCTAGAAGAACTGCATGCTACCAAGAGGATATCTGGACAAGTGGCTGATAACGCGAAGAAATAGTATCTCCAGCTTACAGTGAAGAATTTAAGGAACACTCGAATGAATTCATAGCCAATGATAGAGATGGTATTGGACCTGATGAGTTTTTTACTTAGTCTTAGGAAATTGTGTTTTATCTTCTTTCACGGAAACTCATTTTTTGACAATAAATAAAATTCTCATTGTCAACTTACAAGAAAAATCTCTGGTGGCTCAACGGATCATATATGATTCTGTGATGAGAATAGGTGGATCATCAGGATTAATAATTACAAGAGGTATGATAAATTCAGTGAGAAGTTCAATGAGACAATATCAGGAGTATTTAGAAAAGAAAATAGAAATAAATGCTGGAGACGAGAAGAGGAGGGAGAAACGGAAGATTCAGCAACAACTGAAGGTGTTGGAGGAAGAAGAGAAGAAAATTACACTGCGGAGACAACATGCTTTAGTGGGCGGTGAATCGGTAGAAGTTGCATTGAAGAAGGACCAAGAGATGCCCTGGAAGAGAGTGAAGTAGTGGTTTGCAAGTCCAGAATGCAAATTAGAATATATATATATATATATATATATATATATATATATATATATATATATATATATATATATATATATATATATATATATATATATATATATATAACTAATATGCGTTTAAATACGTCATTTTAAGGCAACGACCTATCTGATATGTGTTCACGGCCAATCTCTGTCTAATATATGTGGAAAATTGAATTTTAAGAAATCTTGTGAATACCTCTACGCTAAAACGTAATTCTGCTAAAAAGGTACACACTTACAAATTTCATGTTTAAGTGCGATACATATTGCTTTGGGGCAGGGTGGATTGATTTAAATCACAATTCCGAAATAAAATAATTTAAAGTGGAAAAAAAAGTAAAATCCCGTTTCTGTTCTGTTATTTCGGTTATGGGAGACTCAAATGTACAGTATGTACAGCATAGTATGAAAAGAACTGTCATGCACTGGATGATTAGGGAAAATCCCGTTTTGAACGGGTAACAGAGCAATCCTGGTTTCTTCTCTTTGTAACAATGGGTTTGGGTTTTTAAATCGTTATCTCTTCCAACGGAGAAATCACCATCGACATTTAAGACGAAAATTCTTTCGTGTGCGCGTTAACTTGTTTGTTCCCAGATAATAGGGCATATTTAGAGGGGTCCTATTCCCTCTCCGATTTCTTTTTTAAAGATTTATAACTTTAGGTGAAATTTATGTATTTCGTGCCTCAAGCTAGTTCTATTTTTTAAAAAAATATGCCCCTGCCAAATATCAGTAACTTTTGTGAAAAAATGAGTCATTTTGATAAACGTTGCTACAGTTTTTCCTTAATGCTTAACCTTTTAAATTATATTACCTATTTTTATTCTATTAAAAATCAAATCTTCATTATTCGATTAAAAAAGTACCAATAAACCTTTTTACTTCGTTTTTTTTCAAGACTGGAGGCATTATAGAACATGTTACATATGCTTTCACGCCTTTCTGCGTTGGGACATAGTGTCTGATGACGTCATAAATTTAAAAATATATTTTTTGTTATGCCTATTATTATTATTTTTATTTATTTATTTTTTTGGCGGGCTTACATTTTGCATTCAAAAGACTGAAATTTTGCACACTCGTTCAGTGCATCTCTTAGCATTTTTCAGATGTTTTCAGATCTCTGCATGGAAACAGAGGGGTCCAGAGGAGAAAATTTAAAAAAAAAGGATATTTTTAACAAAATAGCTTTTTTGCGATTCAAATGGAGACATATGAATGGTACCGTTTGAAAGGCTGTTCTATTCTGAAGAGAATGATGTACGAACCATGATCCTAGGATAAATAGGGATGTTTCAGAAAACTGTTACCTCAGATCCTGTTTTATACGGGAATCTGGGGTATTTGGGGAATATTATTTTTCATGGGCTCTTTTGCACCTAGAAGATTGAAATTTTGCACATTTATTCAATGCACCCCTTAGTATTTTTCAGTGTTTCAGATCTCTACCTTAAAATAGGGGGTTGGTCCAGAGGGGTAAAAAGGATATTTTTAACAGAAAATCACTTATTTGTGATTCTTCCGCCCCAGATACACGATGGAGACATTTGAATGGCACGGTTGAAAATCTCTTTTATTCTGAAGAGAATAATGTACAAGTCACGACCCTAGGATAAATAGGGATGTCTGAGAGAAGTTTTGTTACATGCGGGTTATCTGGGACATTGTGGAGATGTTCTTAGCTCATTGTTAAATATTTTCCCCGCCCTTACTATTCAAGATAGCTCGAAATTGTATACACACATTTAGTACATCCCTTATTATTTCCGAGTTGATTTTGAGATATGTGCATTAACAACACAAGGGAGTCCAGAGGGGATCAAAATTTAAATAAATAAATAAATAAATAAATCCCATTTTCTCTCAAAATTTCCCGCTTCACGGACACGGTAGGGAAATGTGAATGTTACCGTTTTAAAGGCTGTTCTATTCTGAAGAGGATGAGGTATGAACCATGATCCTAGGATAAATAGGGATGATGATGTAGTTGCTTGACTGAAAGTCTATAATTTACCTTTAAAAAAAAGCCGTAATTTAAAAGGGTTAAGAAACATTGTTTGGGATTGATATAGGTTAACAATTGGGTCAAAATTCAACCTTAATACTTTCACTTAAATGGCATAATTAGCATTTAATACTAATTCCTAATGCTTTTTCTTCAGTTCGCGACTTGTAATTTACGAGGAGAAAGATTTGATTTAAATCAAAAAATCGATTTAAATAAAAAAAATCAACAAAAATGATTTTTTTCCACCCTGCTTTAGGGTAACTATACACACAAATATCCACGAAAATTGTTAATACAGTGAGTTAAAAATACGAAACACCTTCAAAAACAAGAACATAACTGTCGTACTAATTCTGCCTACAAACAGCAGCTCCAACTGATAATTTGGACGAATATTAAATAATTGATGAATCCTTTAAGTGAAGATAAATTGCACAATTTCGATTACTCACGCTTTGCATTATAGTGTTTCACACCGCAGCAGCGAAAATAAGGAAAGTGGACCATCGAAACGGTATGCAATTTATGTTGTTTGAAAGGTGATGGCAAGAAAGATTTAAATATCGGTGCCAGTTTTTATGTAGTTGGTTACAGACTATATTCTGTGCGAACAGATTAAGTATGTATTACCCGTCGCACGAGTCTCTGCATTTGTTTTGTAGTGGCGCTGCTGTTGTGTTTGTTTTGGCACTGGGCGAAGGGAGTGGGGGGGGAGAGAAGGCAAGAATGGTTTTCTGTATTCCATTACAGGGTTGCCAGGACGTGAACTACAAAGCAACAGGCGTTATGCCTCAGCTAGATCTTCCGCCGTCAAACGCACCCGTTTCCCTTCATAGAGTACAACATGCATATCATTTCTCTATTTTATTCTCCTGCCGGCACCATCAACACAGTGTTAAGCGATACTGAATGAAAATATATCTGTTCATATTCTTTTGATACTCTCGAAAACCTGACAATAAAAGAAGTCTTAAAACTGTACCTCTGGCGACCCTGCCATGTTGCTCCTACCACTTGGAAACAAGGAAGTTAGTTCCCAACTTTGCCGCATGCAGAGAAAAATCAGACGAGTAATAAATATGGTATAAAAATATTGGTTTAAGGTATATTTGTAAATGGTTCGTATTTGTAATAATTAAAATATAGTGCACTGGAGTGCACGTTTTGGTATATGCCGTAATACTTACTAGCGGAAATGTACAACTGATACGGTTAATATATTTATGGCTGCACCTGTTCTACTCAATTATGGATAGTCTGAATCACTAAAAAGCAAAGCTTATTTTCTTGAATCCTAAATCGTTATAGGTTGAATCTTTACAGCTCTAATTATAGTATTGTGTACTTTTCTATCCTGGAAACATTACCAATAGGACGCTTAAAAGAAAGTGAGCCTTTTTTACGTCAACAGTCTTTAAAAATAAGATGGTCAACTCCTTGTAATAAATATAAAGCAAAATGATACCAAGTTTAAATTAACTAAGTGGTATTCCCCAGAAACCAGAGGGAGGTCTCATAATTAAATGACCTAGTGTACCATATCCAGGAACGGAATATGCCTCTATGTACAATTTTCTTGTGAAAAAACAATCTTTAGATGCTATACGAAACAAATCAAATCGTCTTCTAAATTAACAACGCATCATAAACGCCGGGTCCATTCTTTCACTGTCTGTGTAACCAAAAAATTCTATCTTCTACTAATTACATGTAATACAGTAACTGGTATAGGACTAATGTGGTTTCAGAAATAATTATATATATATATATATATATATATATATATATATATATATATATATAAGCAGTCTTGCTAATATGAAAGGGATACAGTAACAATAATGTAAGCCCAGTTTGATAAAAGTGCGTGTAATAAAAGCTACCTAAAAGAGACGAAAACTATGGCCCCAGTAATTCGTAAACAGGGTACCAAACTTTTTAAGAGAACGATGCACTGTTTGACTCATTCCTTGTTATAAACCAGAACTATGGGGATCTGTAAGTATTAGATGGCTACAAAAGCCAGAAACATTATCACTTATTTATTATTTCACAAAATGTACAGAAACTGATGCTAATAATGAATGATGCTCGGCAAGTCATGCACATCTGGCTAAAACAACTCTTATCTATCATGACCGTTAAAAGTACAATACACAATAGTTAAAACACAGTTAAAGAAAACTTTCATAAATATATTTTCGAAAAAATAGGAATTTCCTGAATACTTAAGGTCACTCTAAGTAACATTTAAGTTAATTTACTTTTATATTAAGGAACTGGGTAGACGTGTGTGTGTGTTCGCTTAACAAAATGCACAAAAATTGACCCGAAAAAGTAAAATAAGGAACCCAAATATTTGGCTATAAATAGTTATTTTTTAAATGGAATCTTTTTTATCCTATCCCCAACAACTAGTATTCTCTCGTAATATTGTGACGTAATAACTCAATTTGTACATATTAATGTCGAATTTTGTTCGATTCACAGTAATAAATATCTTTTAAATGTCCCTAGAACCCAAACATCTGCAATCTAACTCTGCTGCAGGTTGCAGGCTTTGAGCAACATACAAACACACTGTTCTTAAGCAAAATGCATGTTAATAATTTAACATTGTACAGTATATCCTATTCGTATTTTTGTTCACAAATAAATAATGCACATAGAAGTAGAATACACTCTTAGCTCGTCTCCTGGCCGCGCTATTTCTTACAGCGTTGAACAATAAACATTGATGACATACAATATATGTTCACAATCGGCGAAAAGTACGAAGTACAAAATTCATGAAAATAAGCCACGCTTCTCCACTGAATTGTAAATATTATAATGACAGATTTTCGGAAGTTGCGGCGAAAATAAACAGTAGAAGTTATGCAACGCAGTGAAACTCCTTGCAGAGCTCAATTCGAAATTTATACGAGTTTCCATTGTCACTTGTAGTCCAAAAAAGACGAGTACGGAAGGGAACTCAAAAATAAAATTCGTTAAAACAAAGCAATATTTTGCATTATAAAGCAAATAGCCAGTGTCCAACTAAATTGTAGTGCGGGGAATTTCTCAATAACAACAAATTCTTGGACTATAACAATAACAGTTATAGAACTATTACAATAATTATTGACAAACATATCCTGACACGTTTAGCATAGGTCAATTGTTTTCAATCCTTTTCAGTTTCGATCACAACACAGCTATAAAAGTTTAAACTTCTCCACTGCTAATGCGAAATTATCTTATATTTTTGATCATAAAGAACATTATCTACAAAACTGCATTGCCTATGCATCAAATAACGAGAAACAGTTATTGTTAGAGTTTTGAAGCATTAAATAATGAACTTTTCTGTAATTAGTTTGAATAACTTTCTCCTAACACACCGTTTGAAAATGGTTAACAGACAGAACCTAAGTCCCATACTTTAACCCACAAATAAAAAGTAAATCCATAAAAATGGAGCAGACCACAAATATGCCATTTTAAAGCTGGAGTAGTTTCTTCTGAGGGCAAGGTAATGATTAATGTCTTTTGGGATTGTGACAGGATAATCTCAGTGTATTACGTTAGCAAAGGGAAGCACAATTATTGCGAAGTACTATTTCAAACGTTTGCCTAGGCTATTATAAGCACTTATTAAAAATTGTCCTGGAGAGCTGTATGAGAGATCTTCAATGCAACAAAATAGCCAAGATCCCATACAGGCCACCACACAAAGATTATTTTATGTAATTTCAGTCAGAAATTACTTCCACATCCTCCCTATTCGCACGATCTGACATAATAGTGTTTACCAGCTACCTTCAGAGTTAAAGAAACTTTTACGTGGTGTGAGTTTTCACAATCTGAATGATGTAAAATGGGCTGAAAATAATTGGATGAAAGAGGCCCAAAAAGCTACTTTGAAGGATGCATTACGTTAAATGGATATTAAATTGAAAAAGTACAATATAACAAACGAAAACAAGTAAATACATAAGTAAAGTAAAATAAAATTTCTGAAATTATGGAAACGTTCTTCGTGGGTATTATTATCATGGCACTTTAAAAAGCGCCATTTCACCCAGTATGTATATGTAGAGACTACAGCATAAAATGTTCTTCTGAAGAACAAGTGTGAAAGACAGTCACGACATTACTGGGAACAGTCATAAAAAAATTATTATTACAGTATTAAATTTAAAAAATAATTATATTTTATGCATTTAGAAATTAACATAACAAGAGTATTAAAATAAAGAAATGAATAAAAATACAAATAATGCGATGCTGATAATAATTTCCGAGAAAAAAATTTTCAATTCGCATAAAGCAGTTTCTCCAAAATAGTGCCTATCATTCCACTTCCCAAGAACCATTATCTGCTGATAAGGAAGAATGAATGCAAGTTCACAATGATGGAAATACATTGAAAAAACATTACGTTATATGAATAGGGGAAATACTAAATCAGCAAATTCCCGGATAAAAAAAAAAAAAAAAAAATCCCTTATTTACCCGTATGCTTACAAGCTGTACTGCACCAGTAGCTGCGAACCAGGGTTGGCTGCTGGTTTAAACAAACAAACAAACAAAAAAAAAAAAAAAAAAACGAAAAATATTTAAATCGTGTGAACTTCATGGTGACGTTTCCACATATTAAACCATCCGCATTACGTTTATCTACTTTTCACCTTTTAATCAAGGGGTTCCGTGTTCAATTGTTGGTCGAACCACATCCCATCTTTCAAGTGCAAACCAGTAGCGATTCGAGGTGTCTCTTTAAGCGAGCCTTCTCCGTGATAACGTTGGTATTTCATAAGGATTTTCAAGCCTAAACATACGAAATGAAACCAAATTATATATTTCTAATTGAATGAATGCCTGTTGTTTTATAAAGAAGCCAAGGTTGCTTAAACATATTGATAGAAATTGGCAAAATTTATCAACTACCTAAGTAGCTTCCAACATCAGCTTGGATTTGACTTTGTTTTAATTTTATTGAATGATATCTACATACCAAATTTGTAATTTAATACCTCACAGTTTTAGCGTAGCGATTATGATACGTTGACCTTAAAATTTTACACACAAATACATTTAAATAACAGGATTTTACCAATGGTTAAGGCGGGAGTTTCCCGATTTATATATAATTCTGTATAAAGTTTTTAACTTTTTATCTTTTTGTCCTTCTGAAATAACTCTTGACAATTACATTAACAAACAGGCCTATGTAAAGATCAGTACAATGTATTTTTTATCAAGAGTCCTTTGTGAGTGAGTGGGCAATCGCATTTGTGACCAATTAGGCCCGGTTTCGTGTCCAAATGGACAATTTCTCTTGCATGTAAGCCGAGAAGCGGTTTGTATTCCGCTTTAAGCTTATGTGACCCCTTCCAGCATAACCTTGTTGTTGCATAATATCTAATCATCATATCTGCATCAAGGCGAAACAAACTAATTTCCGTCCATATCTAATATAAACACATAAAATAAATTATTTAAACAAAAAAAAACTGTTTTTTATTTGGGGGGGGGAGTTCATTAAAAACCATGGTTTTTGCCAACCCTACTACAAGCGCATCCCACCTTCACCTGACTGGAACAGAATGAGGTGGCACTTGTTCGCATTGTTTCTTTCACGTCGATTCGTACTTGGAAAATTTCTCGGTGTAGTAAGGGAGACTCGTAGTCAACTCTCTAAAAGTTAGCTAACTTATCTTGTACCCAGCGATTTGAATGTTGTCTTACAGTGGTTTCTATGTCCTGTATTATCTTGCAGACATGCACAACATTGCAATACTTCAATATTAGTGTTACAATACTTTGTAACTAAACCGATGCATTGCGTATTTTACTTCAGAACTGTCCTGATAAATCGGACATTTTAAAATGTACTTGATAATAACTATAATTCTTCCATCAATTGAAATATTGCATAAATATCCTTGGCCTTTCTAATAGCGAATTTCAGTCAGATGCGAAAAACTTCGCTTTTTTCAAACCCACATAAAGAAAGAAAAAAAAAACTGAAATCACTGTGCACAAATTGCCAACAAGAAATCTCATCCTCGAATGAAATTATACCCACGAGTGACGTATTGGCAGCTTTTGTATTAGTGGCTAAAGGAAAAGGACAATATACAATTCTCCATGACTATTCCTGCTAATTCTACTAGTAATATTTTCTTTTACCTGTCATTTTTTTTATTTGATAAACACCCAGAAAATCTTGTCGACATTGAACTGTGCTTCAATTAACTCATATGTTGTATCAATTCAAAATATAATCCACAACAACTTCTAAATGATACGATGAAATGCTATGCTAGCTGTGAATAAAAATGCTCGTCCTTTAAACATCTAAAAGACAATAATACCTGTATATACTTTCGATGTTATGTGACATGATTTTGGGTTTAGTGTCTCTTTCAGCAGTGAGGCTATATGAGACGTGGACTTACAGCTTAACGTGGAACTGGAACATGAGCTCCCGCCGGAAATCAAACCCGGACCTTCAACGACAAAGGCGCGTACGCTAACCACTTAGGCACGAGGAAGCTCTGTATACACTTTCGACCCATCCATCCTTCATCCTTTCCTTGGCGCATCTAAACCAAACCTGCTGCTACATAGAAGACATGACGCATGAAATTCTTTGTCTATTCTGTAGATTCAAAGTGATGAGATGACTAAAATTTAAGGAAAGTTTTGCCCTCTTCTGACTTTATCAATAAAGGAAAATCCCTGGTATGTATTTCTACGTAAGACCAGAGATAGCAAACACTCAATAGACCATTTTTAACTGACATTCAATTACCAATGTCGAACAGATAGTACATAGAAATACATAACAAAAGATCTTACACCAAAAATAAAACCGGAAGAGGGGATTTTTTTTTATTCCCTCACTTTTAATCTATACGACAAACCAAGAATTGTATACATCATGTCTCCTATGTGCCAGCTAACATGCGTCAAGGAAGAGATGTGGAGTACCTCGAAACAGTACGTTGATTTTATGTCTTATTGGATGTTTTAAAGTACGAGAATTCTTATTTACAGTTATGACCCACAACGTTATACATGCATGTACAATCAAGAACATTTAGTGCATAAACACCTTTTACATATTCCGTCTGCAACTTCATTATGGATTGATCGATATGGGTTCCAAATTTCGGTAAATACTAAGAAAAAGGTCTTACTACTTTTTTTTTTTTTTTTTTTAATAGCATACTGAGTTACCAGTAACTAGTAATCATGTGACAAACAAAACAAAAATTATGAGTTGTTATTGCACTTATAACCTTGAGATCACAGACATGAAAATAGAATTTAACAAAATAAATAAATAAAGTAAAAGAATTAGGTTCAGCTTTACTTTTAATGATTATGTAGAACAGGCTTAAAAAAAAGAACATTAATTAATGTAAGCGAACGATTCTGATATAACTGGTAGAATGAGAACGTGGAAAGAAACGTGAGAACCCGCAGACACGATGTTATCCACTGCAAACTCACTATCACTGAGCCACTGTGCTCCTTTATTAAAAGTCAGGTAAAGCTTATTACTACATCTAGCAGTATAGTAAGAAATCAATATTACATGTGTGCGTCAGTAGAGAAAAAAAAAAACAAAAAAAAAAAAACGAATAACTGAATAGATAGTGTGTACATAACGACAAATTTGAATAAAAGCAATCACATACTCTTAAAATAATTACAGCCTAACTAAATTTCGAATGTGTTGATAAACAAGATCAGTTTTTCGCATAGCAGTGATAACTGATAATGACAGATGATTACAAAATAAGGACTACTAGAAGAAATAATAGAAGGCAAATTGGGTCAACTGCTTTCTAGAAAACTGGTTCACTCGAGCAGATGACTTTACCGAATAGAAAATTCATAGGTAAAATACGATGTGAAACACCTTTTTGCGAAGGGATGAGTGTGTGAATATATGTAATTATTGTCAGTGCAGAGCATATTTTGTGTGATAGTGAAAGTATCGATATTGTACGTGTGATCTTCCACTATCCTCGTGTATGCATATACCCCCCGTCGCTGACGTGCCTGCCCCCTACGGACGTACTCCCTCGTTACCGCTTGCTCACCCTACTCCGCTCCAGCCCTGACTCGGTTAGATAGTATTCATGCTTCTCGCGCGGACATCTAGCAAAGGTTGTTCGTGTTTTATGCACTAGTTTTTATGCCATACTTTCACACCGTATTTATACTAAGCCCTCCTGAAATCAATCTGCAAGTGGAAATGGAGCTTCCCATGTTACGCATGCTTTGCTAAATGAATTACGAAGCTCTACCTTACCTGAAAATGTTAAGAAATGCGTCAAAATTTGGCAGAACCGTCTGCTCGAATAATGCTTCCAATTTCCAGCTTGCTTTCCAGAAGTGATAACTTTATATCCTCAGTTATAGCCATTACCCTACCCTTTCCTACTTAGTACATACTTTTCCAATATCCTCTATGGAGCAAATTAACTCTCTGCCCTCCATAAATCACCATGCTCAAACAGAATTCAATTTAGGAATTCAAATGGAGACGGAATGCTGCTATTTGATGGAACCTCGGAATTTGTAATGTTTACTGAAAAAAAATACCTAACGTTTCTTCAAAACAAGATTGTAGTGTACAAGTAATCAAAATATCTGCAATGTCACCAGTCATGTTCGTAATCAAGTCTTAAAAAGGTTATCCAAATACTGTATATTACATGACATCTAGTACATGGAAACAATGTTCAACTGCATTCCTATGTGAACGCACTGTGAAATCATGACCCGCAACAATACAAGTCTGCAAAAGTTGCTTCACGGTTGAAGGATGAGAACACATTGTGATCTATCTTCGTTCACACGCATACCCACAGTCTCTGACGAGCCTCTCCCTACACACGAATCCCGCGCAGACCCACTAGCTTTGCCCTACTTATACTCGGTTTAGGTAAATTCTTGATTTTTGTGGTCACTTACCGCTTCTTTTTTTAAACTGTAGTTATATGACATAGGCCTACATCTGCTCACTGTTTATATCCATAATGGCTATTGGCTAATCACTCAAAAGGTTAGGCCTCGTTAGTTTACGTTATATTATTTTAATGTAGGAGTCCGGCAGAATTATCCAAAAAATGACAATTTCGCCTATTTCTATTATTGTTAGGTTAGGTTATGTTAAGTTTAAGTGCTTGCATCTACCATCTCTCCTGTAAATTTTGTATTTTCTACGTACTTCTGGACCCCTTTCCTTAAACATTTACCCAACTTCTGTTATAAGTAGCAGCTTGTAAGGTAGTAGGAATTCATTTTATGATTGAAGTACTACGTAACTCAGGAATCCAATACGAATGCGTAAACTACGACAGCACAAATAAGAAACTGAGTTAACAAACCTCAGGAAAAATGACATTTTGGAAATAATAACAAAATTCAAGAAGACACCCCCAAACGGAAATGTAGTATCTCCACAAATCTATCAACCGGAACTGCGACTTACAAGTACCGGTACATCAGTTAGAAATAACGAACCGTAATCACTACCAAGGTGACCAGAGTCACTACCAAGTGATTTTGGGGGAAAATTTATAATACCCATGTAAATTTTAATATACTGTGTCATATCTCTATTCAGATTTGTTGTCCCTTCCCCTTTAAAGTATGTTCACAATGACTTCTTATCCATCGGAAGTAATTGTAAATCCATATCGTATGTAAAATGGACAGCTCTATTCTATTAAGAAAATGAAACAAATAAAACATTCCGTACAGAGGCAATGCAGTTGTGAGAGAAAAATATTCGCAAATCATGATTTAGAAATTTTGAATTCACTGACTTTTAGTGCCAGGTTCATGAATTATATTGTACACAATTCCCTTTTTTCCTTCCAATATTAAAATTGAATCAACACATACAATGACTTACACAATTCTTTACATATAATACAGAAATTTTCATCATTTATCCTCCACACAAATAAACAGAGCAGCAACCATCAAATATATTAACAGTTTGACCTTATAAATTTTACACATAGAATTAAACACATTGGTATCACGGACATCTTTAATACGAACACCTTCACAATCACAACAATGCTACATATTATCGAAAACTTAAAAAAACAACGTATAAACTTTAGCAATTACATTAAAATGGCCAATACAGCTGCATGAAACATGGCAGGTGCAGCTTATCGCATGCAAGTTAAATTAAATGTTACCTTGTGGTTTACAATAGTCGCTTGCTCCAACTTCAGTCACTTGAATGTCTCCTACACAACATAACGCACAATTGAACCACTGTAACCAAAAATCTAGTGATATATAAGTGTCGCAATTAACACATCGCCATCTTGAGAACTCACAGTGGTTGGATCTCTACCGGACAAGAAACTGCACCAATTCCACACACATCAACGGGCAAGACGCACACAAAACAGCAAGCCATACCAAAAACAAAACACCGTCTTCACACACTCAAAAAAATACGTGAATTGTGCATAAACAAACAAAACAAAAGTGAAACAGATATTCACCTCGTCTGTTGTTGACTCCTGACGGCTTCGGTGTCTATGGCTACGGCATCAGTTGCTAACTGACCGAATCACAAAGTGATGGCGCTTTAATATTACGTTACCTAAACAAGTTATATGATTTGTTCGCTCTGTATTATATTACTAGAAAGATATTCTGCTTCTACAAGTATTCTAATAAATAGAAGGATCCACTGTATAGTTTCTCAACTCAAAAATTCCACATACACCAATACAAATGAACTAAATTTTTATGCGGAATTGTTCATCGACCAAGTTTAGCCGCTGATAAGTTCAACAACTAGACAGCAGATGGCAGAGCAAAGTGCAAACAAAAGCGACATGACATGCACCAACTTAAAAAAATGAGTTTTGTGTTATTTTAATTTACATGTTTTTTGGTCCTCATTTGTTAAATATCTAATATGAAAAACGAAAAAGTTCACTGTAAATCTAACTACTAGGGTAGATTTTTGTAATGAGAATCTGTAATTAATATCAATATTTCTTTCTACATAAAAATAAATGTTCTTAATTTCTATTAGGCTCATGTTTATTATTATTTCAGGCACTAAAATTCAATACATATTCTACTATAAATATAACAATTAACATACGTAGATAGTGTAAAGTTTAATCAGTTTCATTTCGTAGACAGAGAAATCGTTCCCCTATCTCACTTGAAACGTATCAATTTCTGTGTTTCCACCCCTTTTTCCCAGATTAAGAACTCGCCGTCAAAGATGTCACTGCAAGATTTGGCTATTAAATAAGAATTCTAATTTTTGTCGGAATTACATTGTGTATTCTAATTCAAAGAATATGGTATTATCGATTCTCGTTTCTAAGCTACGAGTAATGTAAGACTGGTTGCTGTGATTAGATGTATAATGAAGTTTCTCGGTTTCGTACACTGGCGGCTCTTGAAGGAAGCCCCATAAATATTAAACTTTTATCAGTTTACACTAAGGGAACAATTAGTATCGTACATAAGAATTAGTACACGAAGTAATCTCTCTTCCCTTAGTTTGAAGCGATAAAGCATTAGTTTTTATTGTTGCGACTTTCCTTAAGAGCTGCTTCTAATTTTGTGTAAGAGCAAGTGATAGCTTTCTCTCTTGGGAAGTAGGGGCTCGAAATACGTAAACCGCAGCTTGACTTTAAAAAAAAAAATCCTTACAGTTAGATAGTTGACATAATGCTTTTAAAGTTAGCCCTAAAGGACTTCTAACAATTTCTTCTCATCCTTTGTTTACACTTTCAATGCAAAATGCGAAATTCTCGGGGCGAAAAGGTTTATTTTCCCATGCTATTTTTAAAACATAATTCCTTCACTACTAAGTTACTGGAGATGAACGAAGTAACATTATTATCAAAAATTTACAAATTGATAACAGTAGGATGCGACATTTTCAGTCGCCATTGGCGATCATATATTTTAGTTTGTCGATAGCTATTTTGTCTTTATTTTACTTGCCTTACACTTGCGAAGAAAAATAAAAGGAAATGAAATCTTTGAGTTTTACGTCCCACGTTATGCCGGTTAGGCTAAAGGAGACGGTGATGATGAGTAATAAATGAAATAGTGGAATAAAGAAAGTGGGAGGAAACGGGAGAACCCCGAGAAATCCCACGCACGTGGTGTTTGTCCACCACAAAGTTCACAAAAATAGCATGGGCTGGGGTCGAACCCGGGACCCCAAGCACCAGAGGTGAACGCTCTACCACTGAGCCACCGCGGCTCCTGCGAAGAAAAAGACGATCAATTCAGGTCTAAAATTTAGTGTCGAGAATTACAGTATTTCATGTGTAGTGAACATGTATTTCATAAGATAACTATCGAATGAACTAGTGATACAGGAAGATACAGAAAACAGAAGATTATGATAGCGTCATTCCTAATTGCGAGGGTTAGAATCAAGCTGTTTTATGATTGAGGAAACTTTTCTATCTGTCTGTATCTCTCTCTCTCTCTCTCTCTCTCTCTCTCTCTCGCTATATATATATATATATATATATATATATATATATATATATATATATATATATATAGAGAGAGAGAGAGAGAGAGAGAGAGAGAGAGATAGATAGATAGATAGATAGATAGATAGATAGATAGATAGATAGATAGATAGATAGATAGATAGATATAGATATAAATATAGATATAGATATATACAGATGGTGATCAGAAAAATGGAAACACCTGTAGTTGGCAACACGTCAGATGTATGGGTTGGCAGTGGTGTCGTGGCTCCCGCAGCGCCGGACCGCTGGTGGTGCTGTGTTAGGTCGATCTCCATACTACGTCAGGCGCAGTGGAACAGCATTGTCCAGTGGCTGCAGCAGACGGAGGTAGTGTAAGATGGGAGACCTCTCAGATTTTCAAAGAGGGCAAATTGTTGTGTGCGGTTATGTGGAGTGAGTGTGACGGCAGTGGCTACTGTGTTAGGTGTGTCGCGTGGGACAGTGTCGAAGGTGATGACGGCCTACACAACACACGGGAAAACCACATCGGGGAAGCGGAACAGTGGGCGGAAGAAAATCATGAGTGATAGGTCACCACGGGTATTAAAGCGCATTGTCACGCAGAACCGTCATGTCACTGCGGAGCAAGTGACGGAGGAACTCATCAGCACCTCCCCCACCCTGTTTCGACAATCACAGTCCGCCGCGAATTACATGACATGAACTTACGGGGTGTTGTTGCACGGGCCAAACCGCTCATCAGGGACCATAACGCTTTCGAACGCCGCAAATGGTGCCGCGACCATGCAACTTGAACCGTTGAGGTCTGGAAACGTGTGATATGGTCGGATGAGTCATCCTTCACCCTATTCCCAACCATGGGCCGTGTTTATGTGTGGAGAACGCCCAAAGAAGCTTATGATCTGCAGTGTCTCCGCCCGACTGTGGGTCGCCATATCATGGTTTTCATTGGGTCCTGTAGTCACACTTAGCGGACGAATCACTGCCAACGATTATGTCGCAATTTTAGGAGACCACTTGCATCCTATGGTCTGGATCTTGTTCCCGGACAATGACGACATCTTCCAGGATGATAATGCACCCATTCACACAGCTGGCGTCGTTGCAGCGTGGTTTGAGGAACATCGGGATGAAGTTCAACACCTCCCCTGGCCCGCCCAATCCCCAGATCTCAACATAATTGAACATCTGTGGTCCGTCTTGGAAACACGACTCCGGCGACGATTTCCACCTCCATCCTCTCTCACAGAACTGGCCGATGCCCTGCACGAGGAATGGTGTAAAATTCCACTTGCTACCATTCACGATTTCTATGCCTCCATCCCACGTCGCATCAAGGCTGTTCTGAAGGCGAAAGGTGGCCCGACACCATATTAATCTGGTAAGTTGCAATTTCGTTCAGGTGTTTCCATTTTTCTGATCACCATCTGTATTTATCGAGGGTGGCCCATTTTAATCTTTCCACGGAAATATCTCGAAAACGGTTGAACATAAATGAACTGAACAAAAACTAAATAGGAAATACCATGGAGCAAATCGAACGTTGATGTCGCGGTGCCCCCAGGGCCGTTCTTCATGGGGGCCCGGGGCCCAACTTTAAAATTTTAAATGGAAACATGGGACGAGTGATACCTCGTTCGTTAGATCTTTAAAAACTAAAAAGCGATGTGGCAAAAGATTTTTCATATTTGTCACCGTATTCAAAACAGCCGCCAAGATATGTTACCTGTATCAGATATATGCCCAGTAGCACTAATACGAAAACGGTTGAACATAAATGAACCAAACAAAAGGCTCAAATAGGAAATCCATTAGGCAAATCGAATGATGTCGCGGTGCCCCAGAGCCGCCTTCATGGTGGCCCAGGCCCAACTTAGAAATTTTAAACGAAATAGGGGTCAAGTGATATCTCATTCGATAGATCTTCATACACTAAACAGCGCTGTGGCGAAAGATTGTTCATATGGGTCACCGTTTCAAAATGGCCGCCAAAACATGGTGTCTGTATCAGATAAAACGTCCAGAACCACTTATATGAAAATTGTTGAGGACAATAACGGATGAACAGAATAAAACTCCTATAGGAAATCGCAGAGGGTATTTATCATTCCAAGACTCGAAAATGTTGCGACAGAGGAGAAGACGATTAGAGTAAAAGTGCCATAATGCAAAGGAGGAAATCTAGATCCTAGAAAATCATCGTTCCAACGTAAATGGGTGAAGCGGGACGGGAAGGAACGGTGAAATTGCAAATGAGAACCTTAGTTTTTGCAAATTATATCTACACAACAAAATTATCTGAAGTGTGTTTTATAACAGATAGATGTCCGTAATGGAAAAAAGAAGGTAAAATTCTTGTTAAATCATGGTACCTTGCATTTTAATTACAGGCAATGATTTGTGCAAAAATGAATAAACTGAAATGCGAAACCAATTTTTCGAACAATGGAATTTTAGAACAAAGTGTACAAACGTTGGTTTTGCTCAAAAGTCGTCTGCACAATATTGGTTCATTACAGTACCAGTCACTTGTACACCCAAGTGTTTCAGACAAACCATACCTATTTCACGTAAAAGTGGGGCTCTCATTTGAGATTTTACCGCTTCATCCACTTACGAAGGGAGATCAGAAAGGTAATTTTCTAAGAATTAGATTTCCTCTTTAGCATTATGTCACTTATACTTTAGTAATCTTTTTCTCCGTTGGATTATTGTCCTTGTCGAGAGTGGAATGATAAATACCCTCTATGATTTCCTATACGAGTTTTATCCTGTTCATTTATCTCCAACCATTTTCATATTAGTTATACTGGACGTTTTATCTGATACAGACACGATATCTTGATGGCCATTTTGAATACGGTGACCGATATGAAAAATCTTTTGCCAACAACACTTTTTAGTTTTTAAAGCTCTATCGAACGAGATACCACTTGACCTATGTTTTTTTCCGTTGACAATTTTGAAGTTGGGCCCTGAGGCCCCATGAAAGGCGGCCCTGGGTGTCACCACGACATCATTTGAGGCTTTATGTTATTTTCCTGTTTCATTTTTTGTTCTGCTCATTTATCTCCAATCGCTTTCATATTAGTGGTACTAGACGCTTCATCTGATACAGGCGTCATGTATTAGCAGCCATTTTGAATACGGTGACCGATATGAAAAATCTTTTCCACATCGCTTTTTAGTTTTTAAAGATCTATCGAACGAGGTGTCACTCACCCTATATTTCCATTTAAAATTTTAAAGTTGGACCCCGAGCCCCCTTCAAGAGGGGCCCTGAGGGGCACCGCGAAATCACCATCCGATTTGCTCCATGGTATTTCCTGTTTCAGTTTTTGTTCAGTTCATTTATGTTCAACCGTTTTCGAGAAATTTCCGTGGAAAGATTAAAATGGGCCACCCTGTATATATATATATATATATATATATATATATATATATATATATATATATATATATATATATATATATATATTGGTGCTATTCAGCTGGAAAATATTTCGAGTTCGCAGAACCGTCTGTTATACCCATACACGCACACACACGCATAACCTAACCAAGAGTGAAAGGAAGAAGCCAAAGAAATTAGTGGAAACACTTCTGTACTTTTAGCGGTTGCTTGTATTGTTGTGGAAACAAACAACTTTTAATTGTTTCAATTTAATGACCAGATAGAAATTTGAATGGGTAGCCAGAAATTTGAATATGAATATGAATTAAATATGAATTTTGTCCGGGATACTGGAATCTGTGAGTGTAATGAATATGATACGTTTCTAACAGGGGAGGTTCCCACAAGTTGTCGCTAAAATCTGATTGCCATATAGCACATCTGATAGAGCATCATGAGAAATGAACAAGAGTAAAATTTAAGGTGCTATGGACCAGAAGGATAGGAGTTAGTGGGATTCAAAATTTGAATATCCAAAGAATTATATCATAGAATTATGTACGTTTAAAGTAAATATCTAGAAAACCTTTAAAGCAATCAAAACAAAAGTTGCACAATATAATGATAACCAAATGCCCTATGAAAAGCCATAAACAGTGTTGCCATAGGTAAAGTAGTGTTGCCAACTCAGCACATATATATTTTATTATAAATAGCACCATATATAAGTATGCGCAAATTTAAAATGCACTATTATAACTAAACCTAACAGTGAAGTGTAGTGGTACAGTGTTGCGTACTATTGGAGCTACATGTGCTGAAAATGTACAATGGAGAAGTTTGATACCTGGCAACAGATGGTAATAAAGGGATCTGGGTCTCCTACTATGAATTTAGTTCAAATGCATAACACAGATAATATAACATAGCAAAATGTCAGCAGTGTCATAAAATATTGATGCATTTGAAAAACGAAATTGAGTGATGCAATTTTTACGTCCTGTGTCAGCTTCGAAGCTATATAGGAGTACAAAGTGAGATCCGAATTACTTTGAAAGAGAAAGATAACAATGAAATGTAAGGTGAAAAGTACAACAAAAACATGTCAGAGGCATGATTGGAACCCGCGATGCCTAATATGTCGGTTGTCTAGCCTTCTAGACCACAGCGCTGTCCGCTGTGACTAAAAACGAAATGAGATAGTATCAAAATAATTATATTTCCAATGTAAATATGGTAATATTACGGCGTACAAACATAATTATATGGTATATAGGAGAGGAAGTAAAAGAATATGTTACTTAACTAGAAAAACCAAGAAAGTACTCTTCCAAATATTGATAAGATAACATGGAGAAGCAGTTTACAGAATTAGAAAACACGTGTTTCTTACCTTGCGTGTATCATTTTGTTTTCGCAAGCTGTCTACTTATTCATCAAGGCTACAGAAGTATATTGCAAAATCCTCACTTTTTTCTAATGCATTCCTTTATTACCCTTTGTTACCACATATCAGACTTCTCCATTGTACATTTTCAGCACATGTAGAAATATTGTGTTCAACGCTGCACCACTACACTTCACTGTTATGTTTAGTGATAATAGTGAATTTTAAATCTGTGGACACATATATTATGCTATTTATTAAAAAAATATTTTATGCTGAATTGGCAACACTGCTTCACCTATGGCAACACTGTTTATGGCTTTTCATAGGGCATTTGGTTATCATTATATTGTGCAACTTTTGTTTTGATTGCTTTAACATTTTTCAAGATATTTACTTTAAACATACATAATTCTATGATATAATTCTTTGGATATTCACATTTTGAATCCCCCTAATTCCTATCCTTCTGGTCGATAGCTCTTAAATTTTGCTCTTGTTCATTTCTCATGATGCTCTATCAGATGTGCTATATGGCAATCAAATTTTAGCGACAACTTGTGGGACCCTCCCGTGTAAGGGGTCGTCCACAGATTGCGTAACGCGGCAAAGGGGAGAGAGGGCTCGGCCTTGCGTTACGAAGTATGACACGAGGGAGGAGGAGGTTAACGTCTTGATTACGTAACGTCTTTTTTCTGTAATCTTTATTTTTATTCTCAGGTTTATATGCAATCTTTTAAACAAATAATTTTATTCAGTTCTTTTGTGGCACCTTTTACGTACTGCGAGCAGTGGCGGTTTGACCGGGAAAGCCGGGTAAGCAGGCACGGGCCTAGCCAAAAATTTTGAAAAATATTTAAACACTAAAAGATACAATAGCATCAACCACTACTGTAAAAGTAATTTCCTACTGTCATTAATCAATCAAATGTGCACATGTATCCATACGCGAGGGACCGAGCCTACTCAAAATTAAAATCCTAAAGCCTGACTGCGTGCCATAGCAAGTTGGAGGTGAACTACTGGAACACTGAATAAAATTTTGTTGTGAAATGACTTCATACTAGATCGAAGTAAGTTCGCGTTATCTTCATTTCAGCTACAATGTCAAACGGCTTTCTTGCAACTGAGTCAATCAGTTTTCCACTTCTCTGCAGATAGCTTTTTTGAAAATAACATTCATTTTTATTGAAATAGATGTGAATAACATTGTTCATAACAGAATTGCATCTAGTCATTTTTTCGAGAAGAACAAGTAGAATAACACTTAAAATTTATGAAAATATAAAGAAATAGTTATTCTTCTTACAGAACTGTTACGATTACTAAAGAAAAATTCTCTTGAAGAAATCCCTCCCTTGATGGAATTTCTCGTCTCGAAAGATTAGGGAGAACGGGAATTCCCGTTCCGCCTAAAGATAATAATTTAAAATATTTTCTACAAAGTGCTGGAAAGCCTTTACGCAGAACGTAAAAACACCATTGAAAATCTTGCTATTTTGATTTTTAAAAGATTTTGAATTCTTGTTTTTAAGTGCCAATAGCATAAAACAACTTACTTTCGACAAGATAAATTTTCAAGCAAAGCACGCAAAGCAAAATCCCGGCTTAACGTGCCATGGAAATTAACCTTCATTGTTTGATCAATTGATTGCCAACGATTTCATCTCGATGTCACACCAAGTATAAGAAAATCGACGCTAATTGGCTCTGGCTGAGGAAAGAAATCCAATGCAATCGTTCGTTGCATCAACGAATTTTAAAGCTTATAAAAATAAACAAAAAAAACTCTAATTAAAAAGATAATAATAGTATACAACCTTAATGCAAGATTGCACCCCCCTAGGTTTTTTGAACATCCCCTAAGTTCAAAATTCTGGATAAATCACTGTATATATATATATATATATATATATATATATATATATATATACGAGGGCGGATCCAAGGGGAAGGGCTATAGGCCCCCTTTGACCCTCAGGTATACACTGGATAAAATGGATTTCAATTTTGTTTACACTGGATAAAGCGGCAAACTATGGTTTAGCCCCTCCCTTGATCATATCCCGGATCCGCCACTGTATATATATATATATATATATATATATATATATATATATATATATATATGTGTGTGTGTGTGTGTGTGTGTGTGTGTGTGTGTGTGTGTACATTTTTCTTTTTACACAGTAATGTAGATAAAATACGGGAAATATCTCCCTGCGAAGCCGAGGAAATTACTTGACGAGAAAAGAAATTCTTCTCATCCCCCTGTTGATTTGAATCCTCCTAAGTTCACATTGCTGCGGGACCCGGGTTCGTTTCCAGTGTGAGCACAAGTGTTTCGGATCACACGTCATGCTGTAGGTCCATGTGTCATAAAGCTTCGCTGCTGAAGGAGCGCGCTGAACCCCAATCCAGCCATCCTAATTCCGCATAATTTAATAATTATGAATGTTCAAATATATGAACTCTCTACATTAAAGCATCCTACTGTGAGAAGTTTTTTTTTCACCTTGTTCAAATGCGAAACGCCTCTAACACAGAATCGTTAACAATCGGCTGTGCAACGCACTGGGTAGCATGGACGAAAGGACCCAGTGGCATAGCCAGACACTCTTTAAGCGGGGCTTATACATACATATAGAAGCATACTTGCATAAACTATATCTGTGCGAGAATAATGGCAACCAAACTCTGATCTGGCTACTGCATTTAGACTTGAAATTTTGTACCTTGCATTTATACAAGAGTTTTTCAAGTCAACCGGGACTCTTTGTATAATTAAAAAAAAAAAAAATCAAAATGTGGAGACAGCATTTACTTTTCTACATAACACCCTTGTTACAATTACATATTTATCCCACCGTTTGAATAATGGGATTCAGAAGTAGGAGTATAAACTAGCCTTAGTTATCATAACTAAGGCTAGATTTCAACTCTTCTGTGCCTCTCAGAAGCGGAAAATTCTTTTGGATCTCAATGTACACTTAATTTTCGGAATACCAAGAGCAAATAGACATGAATTGTTTACTGTGGTTACTGTTCTCAACGAAAGACTACACAAGTTCGAAGTTTTAAGATAGGTTAAGCGACGATTTTCATTGATAAGCTGCAGGCCCGCAACAAGAGGGGTGCTAGGGAGTCTGGCCCCCTTAAACTTTTCGTAGCCCCTGCAGACCTCAATACAAAATGTTTTTATTAATGAAAAAATCATAATTTAGATATTTGTAAGAGAATTTGTAATGACTTCCTCCCTAACATATCCATAACCCCTCCCAAAACCTCTGTGACTGGTTTCGGGCCTGATAATCTGTTCAATGCGCTAAATGTTCCCAGGAATGATTGCTGTGGGCTGGAATCCACCAAGATCGAGATCGTCAGCGACAGACGTACGGCTATGTTTGAAGTGCTTGCACCATTCAAATGTGTTACCGCAGCTTACGCTCTCATCATGGTATTGTGACTGAACTCTTCTGTAAATTTCAGCTGGTTTTATGCAGTTTTATCCAGTTCTCTCGGTTTTGTGGGTGAATCTGAGGTTCTAGGGGGGAGCTCATTATAAATGTGGGAAGTAACCATGTACCTTATGCAACTCAAAACTTTATATACTGTGTACAAAGAAAGCGTCTATATACTTTCAGAGAACTGTATGTTTATTTTCACTGCTACATTTTAATTTTTAACTATTGAAATATAAAGCTTCTCCATATATAAGAAATTACTAATATTTTGATCAGATAAAGATTCATATTTATTCAATTGTTATAGACTCTAATATTAAGACTAATCTAGAAGGTTCCTACCTTTTCATGAACTAAATATTTAAATACACATTTTTAATAGACTAATATATTTTACATTTCAAGTTTTAAAAGAAGGCGTTGCAATTCTTCTTGGGGATGCATTATACCAGATTTTTATAATATTTCTTATATGGAAAATTTCTAATTCACGAGGACCTTCCATGGATATTAACACAAGTGAACTTAAGTGATGTGGTGTAAGTTGTCTTAATTTAGTACAAATTCACCCCATACTTGAGAATGATCTTTCAACTTTGCAGGTACCTATAGGGCACACATTTAATACGGCAACTAGATGTCGTAGTGTAGGAAAACCGTCCCCAATATCATTCACTTGAAATTTACATAAGATATCACTCTACTTCAAATTCTTCTCTGCACACTTCTTTAAAATTGAAGCACTGATATTATTACACACTCTTCAAAATTTAAAGAAAAAAAAATCACACAAAGATTTGAGTTCTTGTATTGCATTATCCATAGGCATAATATCACTACAGTTGAACACTTGGGACGATAAAGAAATTTTGCCAACGGTATCCCCAAATCTTCTATCAAAATTTTCTAGCAACACTATCACATATAGCCACACAACTTCATTATGGAGCTTAATAGTCTTCAAAATCTGCCTCCCGAATTGCGAACAGACTTTCTTCCATCACTTTCTTGTGATACTTATGAAATGTTTCCAAATAAGTCGATGAATCACTCATAATATCCTTCAAACGAGAGGTTGCTACTGACACTTTCATCGGTAAATCACTAACTGTTAGAGTAAGTTTTTTGACCTGTAAAATAATCAAGGAATTAATTGGTTTCAACAAGCGAACAATAAGACCGTTAGCTTTTTGTTCTGGACTACTAACAACAATCCCCCTACCTCTGATGACAAATCCCCGCAATCTGTATGTATTTCTTGCAGAGTTACTACGATTGCTGCCAAACAGTCAACAATGGCCTTGACAGCTCAAAAGTGAGACGTCCAAAGACTATCTACTTAAGACCTAGATTACAATATCATCTCTGAAAAAAATCTCGGTTTCTCAATTTCTTGTCTGATGTTAAGGCTCTTTGCATACTTTAAAAAAGTGAATAATTGTAAGACAATGAAGAATACCAAAAATGTAGAAAGTAAGCAACGTACTATCTACAAAATGGTATTAAATAAACAAATATCTATTTCTAAACCTCTTCTTACAGACTAAATATTTGGGAGCGCGGTTTACGTGGTAATAGTTGCTGGGCATCCAAAATCATGCACTGCATATAAGCCTGCCATATTTTCCTCATGAGAATACGGGACACCTTCGACCCCCCCTCTCAAAAAAATTTGCAACACAATACACTTGGAAACATTTTCGGTCCATTATTTGAAAAGGATACAAAAAGTAATGAACAATCTCTAGTGCAATCTGTTATCAGGAAATTTTATGCTTCTGGACAATTCTCTCATGAGTGTTTTGCATTTACATGAGATTTGAATATGCTACCCATGTTATTAAGAATCTAGCAGATGAAAAAGAAAATCATGAACCTACAGTGTCCTGCATAGACACAACAGTGCGCGTTCTAGGATCTCAAGAAAATCAAATGTTCTTACAATAATAATAATAATAATAATAATAATAATAATAATAATAATAATAATAATAATAATAATAATGGGATTTTCACACAAAGAAAATTAGTACATGAAATTTTACTCATATATTATACGAAATATAATTTCCGTTTCTTAAACACTAAACGTTAAGTAGGGAATGACGAGATTATATACAGCAATAGAACAGCAGGGGACTGATTAACCCTGGAAAGCTAACATGTTCAAAAAGTTACGTTAAAGCTAACGTATCGTAAAATTTACGACTGGTTACAAAAACTTAACTGCATACATATCTTTTTACAAACTGGGACTTTAATGATTACAGTTGGTAAGAATACACATTAGTGAACATTTTTGCAGCCAGTTTGGTTGTTCAAACTTTTTCCGCGCAGTACACACACCATTTCCCACGATGTTCTCCGCAGATCGGCCTCTTGCAGCGGCAGCAATACATTGACGTCATTCTCCTCTCGGCTGATGGACAAATCCCACAAATTGTGCGAATCTGTTTTTTGGACTGGACAACATTCTTCTTTGGCACCGGTATTTTCAAGATATCAGCAATGGACTGCCGGAGTTTCCGGGGCAAATTTGAGTATTGAATCCGTTCTTGAGGCCATGGCTCAATAAGACTGTCGTGAATTTTCATGGCGAATTTTCTTCTAGAAAGAGGCTTTTGACCCTTTTTCACAAAGTTGTGAACATAAATGAAGTAGGCATTAACCAGGGTTGTGTTTATCATGCCAAAGAAGACACACAAGGTCCATCATTTGGTGTTACGGCTGCATGACACATTTACTCCAGTGCATCAAAGCCTCCTTTCATTGCATTATAAGTCTCGATAAGGTCACTGTTACCAATACCCGTTCGATTTATTTTTTAACTTTCCTTGAATTAATACTATAAAATAAAGCCAACATTTTCACTAAAATGTATCTGTAAGTTAATTCTAGAAGTAGAAAATAATAGTAAACAATGTTAAAAAATCAAAGCGTTATTCCTAATGTATCGTAAATCTTACGACCGGCTAACGAGTTCATATAGAAATACGGCCGGAAACTAAGGAAAGTAAATACTGCCCAACAATGCAGGGTTAGTATAAAACGGAACTCAGCGGACTAGTCCATTTTCGCCGGGCGAGGGGGAAGGAACATCAAAATAATACAACTCGCTCGTAAAATTTACGACACGTTAGCTTTCTCGGGTTAAACTGGTACTCTGTATTTTTTGTCAGATGTGGTCGGAAGGTCATTAGGAGGGTAAAGATTTATTAGACCGTTAGGTGGTCAGACTGGTTCTTGGAAAGGTTGACCGTTAGGAGGGATGGAGTAGTTTCTAGAAAGGTTGTTAAAATATGCATCGTATACTCTTGGGAAAAATCAGAATGTCATTTTATTTTATTTAATTCAATATTATTTATATTAAAAATATGATTCCTGTAGGTCATGTATAAACAGAGAATGATCCATGTACCCCATGAAGAAACAGAGATTGACCCCCAGTAGAAGTTTTAATTCTTTCGTATTATGCTAATTTAACCATTTATTTACATAAGACATCTATATATATAAAAGAGAACGTACAATCCTTTGTCCGCTCATCACGCTAATACGGCTGAACCAATTTCTTTCATTTTTGGGGGGTTATTAGGATTTGGACCCTAGATGGTTTTTATCATATCACTTTAATTTTTAATTACCAGTGTCTTGAGATAATTGACCATTCAAGTGTCCATAACGTACAAATCCTTTGTTATTAGTTCATCATAGGTAAAAATAAACGTATTTATATGCAACCCGCATGACCGTGTCACTCGGCGGGTTAACATAAATGACAGGCGATATACAGCGGAAAATAGCTTGAATCTTCTGTTTAAAATTTTTTAATTGATTTGCTTATTTTTACAGACACTTTTACAATATGCCAGCACCGGGATGACCGCAGCGAAGCGGGGCGGGTTAACATAAATGACAGGCGATATAATGTTAAGATTTACTGCAATCTTCTATGGTTTTTATCATATCACTTGAAAGCGAAAAAGTAAAAATTATCTAAGTAACAAAGTTTATTGCGTTCCGGGGTGACCGCAGCGAAGCGGGGTGAACGCTGCTAGTGTGAACATAAGACAATGTCGCCAGAGAATACAAAGGAAGATTGAGATTGCGGTAGATAAACATCACAGAATACCATCAGGTGATAGGAAACAAGTTTGCGGCGTAGAATACAATAGAAGATTGGTGTTGGTAGATAAACATTACTGAATACCGACAGGTAATAAAAACAGGTTTAATGGCGTGGTAGGTGGACATGACACATTTTCAGCGGAAAATACAAAAGAAGTTTGGCACCACGAATAGCGGAACATGACGTGACACTGAATACGAATACAAAAGAACTGGTGATCCTGTTGAAACATAAGGTGGTACTGATCGTGAATACAAAAGAATATTAGCATAATAACGGATGATCCTGTTAAACAAGAGGCGGCACTGAACGTGAATACAAAAGAAGATTGTCACATTTATGGATGAACGTGATGTGATACCGAATGCGAATACAAAGGAAGTTTGGTAGCATGAAGGGTATTGATAATAGAATATTAGTTGTGGTCCTTTTAATCTACGTAGATGATATGTGAATGGCTGGTAGATGCTATGTTCACGCGAATAACAGGAACGTTGTAGTGAGAGAAGATGTAAATGACCACATTAATAACACAGATTTTCTTTTAAAACATATAAACACTTTAGTTGCACATGGAGCATGTAAATCATTTCTTTGTACGTAGATGACAAGTGATTGATTGGTACGCGATATGAATAACATTATTGAGGGAATACCGCTGTAAGATGTAAATGACCGAAGCACAACATAAATAACATTATTGATGTTGTTTTAAAAAAATGTCTTGATCAGGTGAATGATATATGAGAACATAAATGAAATGTAAGTATATGTTTTCCGCCACTATAGCTATGAAAATGGTATAGAGGATTGGGAAAGTATATATATATGTGAAAATATTTTAGTTGTTGCAGGGAGTGTGTATGAAAAATTGTTTTTAAAATACCACGTGATATGACGCCGTTGGTAAAGCTTTCCTTATATATGGAGTATGAAGAGAAGACTGGCATAGTATCGTCATGGAGTCGTTTGATAGTCAGGCACAACGAGAAATTGAGCTCTGCAAGGAGTTTGACTGTGATTCTTCGTTTGAGTTTGTTGAATCCCCCAGGGAGAAGAGTTTAAAGTTATAAGAGAATCGCCAGACTTGTTCATCCAGGAGGATACCTGCTATTTTTCGCCAGCTTCGCCGGACCTTTCTATAGAAACAAATTATAGATTTGAGAGAGGAACCAATATTGATTTCTACTTCACCCGTTGGATCGGAAACAGATTCACCAGCATTAATACCGCCAACACCATCATCCTCTCCAGTACCAGTGCTGCCTTTACCATCACCTGTGGAACCAGAAGCAGTAAGGCCACTAGCAGCATCACAACAAAGTTTTCAAGTTCCAGCGATAAAGTGGACCCTAGTTGAAGAAGAAAGATCACCTTCCCCTGATTTCTTTATTTAAGAAGAAGAAGAAGAAATTCAGGGATATTTTGACGAATTGGATGATCGCAAACCGGACACACCCGCAGCAGCTATTTCACCATTGGATTTTCTACCTTCACATCAAAAGTTTCCATTGGATTTGTCCGTGCGGTCCAGAGGAAGAAAGTGCAGGTGCAAGTATAAGTGTGACTTTGTAGATTAAAATTGCGTTAAAGACAGTGTTATAAATTGGCAAGCAAAGTGTTTTACTTTGCCAAGGGTGTAGATTAAATTATTTTAATCAATTCGGTCACAAGTGCCTTTTTGTGAACACATTAAGACTTGGCCGGAATCCTAGTGTATTATGACAAATAGAAATGTAAGAAATGAACTGTATGATGTCTATGTGTAGTGAAATTTTACTAGTGAAATAAAAGAACACTTGTTTGATGAATAATATGAACAGTTATAAGGAAATCCTGAAAATATTGAAGATTTGGTAAATTTACTACTCGAGAAAGACCAAAGTCAAAGTTGTAATGTGTAATTTTTCTGTATATAGTATCATGATTTGCATGTTTTGTTTCCTTTTTTCTGTGTAAATACATATTATTTTCTATAGTTGTGTGTATTATTATGTGTGTATACTTGTATTTATTATTTTTCTATAGCTATGTGTATTATGTTTGTATACTTGTAGATATTATTCTTTTTGTGTCTTTGCTGATATATATATATATATATATATATATATATATATTATGTCTTTATATGAAAATAAATATATACAGAAAATTCATTTGATTTTTATTTAATTAAAAAAACTTTTCCTAAATAAAAGGTATCATTGGTATTTTGCAGGGTGAAACTTATCATATATAACTTAATTTTATATTCTTAAACTTACGGCACACGATTTTATTTTCGTCTAAGATGGATATTTGATGAGTGTTTTTATTTTCCTGAAATTGGTTTACTATTATTTTGAACTATTTAAAAGTTTGATAGGTGCCTTTTTAATGAAAAATCTTACATTGAATCATTTAAATGTTTGCCGTATATATTTGACAACTAGTTAATTATTCTTAATTGAAAACGAATTTTGTAAGTTCACATTGTATAATTTACTGGATCCCAACATTTTTAACAATGAGTATTCAAAGGAAACAATATAATTCATAAGAAGTTTCTGCAAGAAATAAGATATACGGTATATAAATAAGATGAGCTTCTGACGAAGCGATCCATCAAAATACAAGAATCGAACTATTTACAAATGAAATCTGTTCCAACTAGTTTATTAGGAGAATATACATACGAACGAGTTTCCAAAGGAATTTTAATTTCTTCACACTCATAGAGTGTTCTGTTAAGAAACATAAACAGTTTCTGCAAGAATTTTTGAAGAACGAGTATTATTGTAAATAATACGAAATAATAAAATAATCACAATCGAAGATTACTCTGATGAGATTCCAACAGGAATCGTACGAACTGAAGTTAACAACGAGTTTCCAATTGAAACGAAGGCAAACATAAGCTGAGTTTATTACACAAACGAATTTTTGAAAGTTCACACTGTAAATGTTCTTAAGACTTTACGTAGTAATTATTTAACAGTAGACAAATATGTTGTAAGAGTATTATTGTAAATAATACGAAATAATAAAAAAACACGGAGCGAATTTTTCAAGTTCAGACTGAAAGTGTTCTTAGGACGTAGTAAATATTTAACAGTACACAAATATGTTACTGTATGAGTATTATTGTAAATAGTACGAAATAATAATAAACAAGTAGCGAATTTTTGAAAGTTCACACTGTAAGTGTTCTTAGGACTTTACGTAATAATTATTTAACAGTATACAAATATGTTGGTGTAAGAGCATTATTTTAAATAATACGAAATAATAAAAAACAAGAAGCGAAGCTTTGAAAGTTCACAATCGAAGATTTTTCATCGAGTAAATTTTTTACGAGAATAAAATATTCACAACCAAAAACTTAATACCGACTTTCCGTTGGGAGAGGAGAATACAAAAGACAGAAACTGATCTATTAAATAATTTTAAAAACTGTAATGTTATAGTGTGTTTTTATTTTATATACTTACCTTTTAAAAAGCAGAAAGTTATTTCATATTATTAAATGCGAAGTTTTTACACATACATTATAAAATGCAGAAAGTTTTTCATATACATTATAAAATGCAAAAAAGTAATTTTTCACATACTTACATTATAAACGCAGACGGTTATTTTTCACGTTATAAAAATGCAGAAAGTTTTTCACATGCGCGCATTATAAAATGCAGAAACTTTCACATACGTGCATTATAAAATGCTGAAAATCATTTTTTACACACGTTATAAAATGCAGAAAATTTTTCACATACGTTATAAAATGCAGTAAGTTTTTATACGCACATCATAAAATGCATAAACTTATTTTTTCACATACGTGCGTTATAAAATGCAGAAAGTTATTCTTCATATGCACATGATAATGCACAGAAGCGTATAATTGCAAGAAATATTTTTTTTACAGAATCTTTTAAGTACGATAATATAAAACGTATTTACGTATAAGAAATTCTTAAAAACCCACATGTAAGGAAATAATAATAAAAACAAGTAATATAAAGTGATACAAATTTTATTTACAAATTTCAATAAGATATCTTTTACCTCCAAATACAAATGATTTTAAAATGTTAACATTTCTTAAAATATTTTTATACAATCAATGATTTTTTGTGAGCGTAGAAACTGAGAACAAGTGAATCTTACTGTTGTATTTGTCTAAGAAAGTTTAAAATAGTTACTGTGCAGTGTAGTGCAGTCCAATAAAACTAAACATTTCTCCTGATAATGAGGAGTCGGAGGGGGACTTGTAAATGTTGCAGAAGAAGAATTGATTAACGCTATTATAAAGTTAAAACTGTGTACAAACCAATTTAAACTATTGGAAGATACTCCTTTAGTGCGATTATTATCATTATAGCAGGTAAGTGTTTATGAATCTTGAGGTGACGTTGGTGGCTGTTTAAAAACTTCCATAAATGTAAGAATGAACAATTTTACCAAATAGGTGATAGTAAAATCTTCACTAAAATAATAATAAATCACAGATTTATTGTACTCTTGAAAGCAAGATTTACAAAATCCTTCTGTTCCTAATAGATTACTTACGGTGCTTACCAGTTAGTAATGCATGTCCTCATATAAGTTGATATCTACTATTCTTTATGTGTGGAAATAACACATAAAGTTCTCAACTATTAAGCATGCTTTCGTATACAATGATCTGGTAATTGGGTTTTCCGTGCTGCTCAAACTTTTAACATCTTCGAGAATACACACGTTTTGATCTATTGTATTTATTTTCAAGTGTTTGGTTAATTTTCTTGCTTTTTAACTTATCGCTTTGAACTGTTTTTTCAATTTATAAAATTCCCAATGATTTTGCTCAGTCTTTACCGTTTCTAAAATAAAGATCCTTCTCCATAGGAATTAATTTGTCTTCTAAAAATTCACCCAATGGAGTATATTTCTTAATGGATCGATTTAGTCTGTTCCCTTTTGAAGATACAAATTATGCGCCTTAAACATGACATCACTACCAATTATGAATTCTTCATTACTATTGAGGGTGTTTTCTACTATAAATAAAAGGGTCTCTGGGTTTAATTCCGATTTGAGTCTCCATGAGACAAATACATTGACTTATTCTATTTCGAGGCAGTGCTCTCAATTGTTATTCGAACATACATGTTCTTATCAACATCTCTTAACGAGTATCGTATTACAAAATCAAATACTGCCATGATATAGGATTCAGGGTCTTCGATTTTATTTGGACCCAAACGCTTAATGCTTATTTCTTTTCCCTTTAGCACGAAGAATGTATAATTACGAAATATAATCTTTACTATTTCAAACTATGGTGCCCCCTTACCATACACTGTATTTGATATGTCCTGATCTTGTTAAGTTCATAGGATCAACTAATAGTTAACCAGCGATCTCAACAGAAAAGCCATTTGTCTTACAAATATCAAATGATTGAACTTTTCACAAGTCTACTTCTTTTATCTTACCAATCCAAAAGAATCCTGCACGATAAAGATCAGTAATATCAGCAGCGGTTTCACATCCCTCCAAAATTACATCCTGTCTACCCTTAAAATGTCTGTACTTCGATCAACAACTGTTGATATTTTTCACTGCTACACGTATCACCTTGGAATGGTAATTTTCAACTAAACTTGTTCATGTATTGTACACCACCTCCAGGACAACATAACCAAATCGATAAATCATATCAACGAGTTCTTCAACTTGCATAATTCATTCGGTGTATGTACCATCTGAATAACGAAATTATGTTCTTGTAATGAAACGATAACAAATAACTAACTCGTCTACTTTGTGCTTGTCTAGCGTTGGACCATTAACATTGATGAACAACAAGTTAGAAGATGGTTGAGCCCTTAGTCTATTTCTAGTATCAGTCATCTCTAAATTCATAAGGGGAAATCCCAGTTCGCACTATGTCATGGAAATTGATAATACTTCTAGCCGATTTCTGCAACTCCTCATCGACAATCTGATTGTTAGACTTAAATCTGATAACAATTTTTCTCGGTCAATTTTGAAATACTCAGCAAGAAGTATCACTTCTCTATCGCCATACAACATCTTTTTTATATCGACCATGTCAGTTGGCAATGTCGACTCATAGAGAACAGAAACTTCATCTACTACACCTTCGATAGGGAATCTTGTACATAAATTATCAATTAAAGAATGATAAACTGATGATTTCTTATTTGTTTACAAATTTAATTTTTGTAATTATACATGTAAGTTTGATGTCATTACTAAGTTCCTTCCTTCTTCTCCTTCAATTACCAAATTGCTGTTTGTCATATTAATTTCAATTAAATTATAGTATAATTATTTCCTTGATGAATTATCGATACTTTTCAGTGGAAAAAAGATGAAATTTGAAAGTTCCAAATCAAGGTAAGTAGACCAACGTAAAGTAAAAAAAGTGTAAAATTTTCCATGTAATTATGCGTACAATCCAAACTAAAATTTCCGAGTAATTAAGCTTACAGTACAAAAATTTTTATGGGTTGATTGCACTGTGCTGTAAGCTCTCTATAATAAACATAAGCTTCATCAATTATTATAGTAGAAAGCAATGGATATATGAAGCAAAGCATTGTATTTTTGCTTCTGAAATTTTTTCTCAACTAATATCGATCGTTTTCGATCATTTTTACAAACCAACTCACTACCAATTATCCATATACAGATGGTGATCAGAAAAATGGAAACACCTGAACGAAATTGCAACTTACCAGATTAATATGGTGTCGGGCCATCTTTCGCCTTCAGAACAGCCTTGATGTGAAGTGGGATGGAGGGATAGAAGTCGTGAATGGTAGCAAGTTGAATTTTACACTATTTCTCGTGCAGGGCATCGGCCAGTTCTGTGAGAGAGGATGGAGGTGGAAATCGTCGGCGGAGTCGTGTTTCCAAGACGGACCACAGATGTTGAATTATGTTGAGATCTGGGGATTGGGTGGGCCAGGGGCGGTGTTGAACTTCATCCCGATGTTCCTCAAACCACGCTGCAACAACGTCAGCTGTGTGAATGGGTGCATTATCATCCTGGAAGATGTCGTCATTGTCCGGGAACAACATCCGGACCATAGGATGCAAGTGGTCTCCTAAAATTGCGACATAATCGTTGCCAGTGATTCGTCCGCTAAGTGTGACCACAGGACCCAATGAAAACCATGATATGGCGGCCCATAGCATCACCGAGCCGCCGCCATTTTTCACAGTTGGGCGGAGACTTTACAGATCATAAGCTTCTTTGGACGTTCTCCACACATAAACACGGCCCGTGGTTGGGAATAGAGTGAAGGATGACTCATCCGACCATATCACACGTTTCCAGACCTCAACGGTCCAAGTTGCATGATCGCGGCACCATTTGCGGCGTGCGAAAGCGTTATGGTCCCTGATGAGCGGTTTGGCCCGTGCAACACGACCCCGTAAGCTCATGTCATGTAATTCGCGGCGGACTGTGATTGTCGAAACAGGGTGGGGGAGGTGCTGATTAAGTTCCTCCGTCACTTGCTCCGCAGTGGCACGACGGGTTTGCGTGACAATGCGCTTTAATACCCTGTGTGACCTGTCACTCATGATTTTCTTCCGCCCACTGTTCCGCTTCCCCGATGTGGTTTTCCCGTGTGTTGTGTAGGCCGTCATCACCTTCGACACTGTCCCACGCGACACACCTAACACAGTAGCCACTGCCGTCACACTCACTTCACGTAA
Source organism: Thermobia domestica (assembly GCF_964235325.1). Taxonomy (NCBI): domain Eukaryota; kingdom Metazoa; phylum Arthropoda; class Insecta; order Zygentoma; family Lepismatidae; genus Thermobia; species Thermobia domestica. The sequence continues at coordinate 101,859,740 of NC_137469.1, forward strand.
CCGCGCACCAACAATTTGCCCTCTTTGAAAATCTGAGAGGTCTCCTATTTTACACTACCTCCGTCTGCTGCAGCCACTGAACAATGCTGTTCCACTGCGTCTGACGTAGTATGGAAACCGACCTAACACACCACCACCAGCGGTCCGGCGCTGCGGGCGCCATGACACCACTGCCAACCCATACATCTGACGTGTTGCCAAGTACAGGTGTTTCCATTTTTCTGATCTCCATCTGTATATTGGTCGTATATTGGATGTATTGGTCGTCGCGCAGAGGTCAGCACTGACGGAATTTTTACCCAGGCCCCGTCCTGGCCGCTGAATTTATAATGTGAGGCTAGACCCGAGTCCGAAATACGTTTTAGCATTTCGGCACGACCCCAACTAAACCTCACGTTATAATCAAATGAGACCAAATTACAGAAACTTAATAATTTACACAAAATTGTATTTTTATTTACAGCAACTAGAGGTTTAATTTTGCAGCTGAGCTTTAAAAGCTCTCGACAATGAATGATTCAATAAATATCAGTATATTTACAAAGTTAGGCCCTAAAAGGCCCGAGAAATATGGTTGTATATAGAAAAATGTACGGCCCGAGTCCGGCCCGGACCCGAAGTTTTATGCGCTTTGTACGCCCGATTCCGAGAGCGTACAGACCTCTATTGTCATGGCGCCATTGAATGGTCAGCACGTTCGCCAGATCTCCCTCTACCCGTTTTTTTTTATCTGTTACTATTTGAAGATTATAATGTTCCGCACACAGCCCAACAGCATCGCGTAGTTGCGCCAACGCATAGTTGATGACTGTCATTCCATACCGATAATAACTTTTGTGCGTGTTCGAAAAGAGTTCGTTCAACGTTTACATTACTGCCAGGAGGTGAGCAGTACACACTTCGATCATCTCGTACATTAATGTTGTATGTCGCATGTTTGTCTCTGCTTACAGCTTCGCAATGTTTCTTCGACCGTACTGTAGGGGTGGCCGCCATCTTGGTTAGGGACATATTAGCCAGAGATGGAGTGGGTCAGTGGGTCAAGTTTTCCGAGTGGGTCAGTGAGTCGTGGGTCAAGAACATTTGACCCACGGTGACCCACTGCGACCCAGCACCCACCATGACCCACTGCGACCCACCGACTCACTCTGCTCACTGCATTGTAGACAGTATCTTCTGAAGACTGGTAAATTTGTCTGCGTTTTACTTTCAAGACCTTCATTTCCCTTCCTTTTCTATTTGTTTCTGTCTACTTACCTGAGGTGAGTATATCTAAGGGAAAAAAGAACTTCAGGCATTTTTGGATATTGATATTTGTAATTGTAATAATTGCAATTGAACTTACACTACTACTTGGCTTTCGAGGCCTGTCAGTTTTTAGAGGAGCTAACTACTGGAAAAAATACAATTTTGAATCACTGTCAGTGGCGGCTAATCTTAGTGTTGCAGCGTTGCGCAACGACCAAAGTATTTCAAGAAAAAAATATTATTATCAATAGTAGTAAAGAACAGAAAAAATACTTTTTAATACTCGCATATATATATATACTTTAAATAGCATATTTTTTACTTCTGTAACTCTCCGTTTCGTTAATCCGTTTTAAAAAGTGAAAAATAATCCGTCACAGAGTCTCTAATTTATATTGTGTTGCAGCGAGCATACAACGACCAGATTCCTTCAGCGCGGCAATTGGAGCAAATGTTAAGTCTCCTTTCCCCTATCTCAGAAGTTAAAGGGACTGGTCGTTGCAGTGCTTCTGCAACACAGCACGGTTCCAATGAACGAGAAGGTTTTTCACGCTAAATAAGATTTCTGAATTTTCTTTCACTAGCAATTAACAAATGGAATTTGTTTTTATGCATTCATATTTTTAAATTACGGGACCATACTGAAGTAGATCAATATAATGACAATTAAAAAAAGTGATAGCAGAATTACAAAATAAGAAAGAAAATATCTAGTAGAGGAGAAAACAAATGAAAGTAGACCCGCATTTACAAGTTAATTCTTAGCTTATATTGATAACGAAGGCTTCTTCTATAGTAATTTGTGAATCAATTATTACTAAGTCAGTATGTAGAATCGTCCCCCCCCTCTATGGATAGTATTTTAGTATAAACATATTTCTTTTATAAAATAAGTATATTTTATACTCTTGATAATTTCCACATAAAACTGTATGATGGGGAACGCTACATTGAATTTGGGACTAGTTAGCAATGCTCAGGGGCGTAGCCACGAGGGAGGTCCACCAGGTCCGGACCTCCCAAAACTTTCGAACTTGACTAACATTTGTAGACTTTCTTAACGAACTATACTTGTTTAACAGAAAAACGATTGATGTAGGCTAAATATTTTATTTTACGCCTCATCATGAACTCTTCTTTTCTTATAAAAAAATCTTTCTATCATTTTTTTCTAAAATTATAGGTGACAGTAAGTAAGAATTACTTATCGTATTTTCGGGTGCAGTATAAGACAGATTCCATATTATGTAGACGTATTACATAAGTTCTCCCTCCCTCAAATACTTTGGACCCATCCCAGTTAACATTTATGGGTGTAGAACTGGCAGTGCTTTTTGTTTTGATGTTCTTTGATTTTTGGCTTCTGTTACATGCTGATCCTTCATCTGGCGGGTTTCGAAGTTTCCTTTCCAGAACATATCACATTGATAAGCGTTGTTTCGCCTCATGTGGAAGTATATTGTGTTCATCGTGCATTGCGTAACAACCAAGACGGATGATTTGGAATGTAGTTTTTTTTCTTTTACGCACATGTGTGTGTGTGTGTGTTGATGTATGAATATGTGACATTCGGAATTCATATACCAGTACTTCTTTTGTATCAGCTGGTTTGGTTTTTAATTATTAGGTTTAATTTTATTGTGTGTGCTTTAATTCTGTAAATAACCTACAAATTCTGAATGAATTGTATACCATGACTTCTGTAAATAACTTACAAAAACATTGACCAGCTTTCAACTGAGGAAAAATTTGCAATTAAGGCTTAGACAAAACAAGCGAAGGGCAATTCAGGAGAGTGTTCGAAAAAAAAATCCAATTTAAATTTACAGGATCTTATGGCAGTAGTGTTGTTTGCACCAGATACATTTCCTCAATTTATTTTAAATTTTCCTGGATAAACTGTGAATAAAGTGTGTTCAATGTACATTTTTTTTATAACACTAATCTCTGCTACGAACTCTCTTCAGTCAACGCTGAAGAGGAATTCGGATCACTGTCAGGGATTGAGTTTGCTAGAATGAATCGTTCGCAATAATCTAGAAAAAAATATTTAGTGAATCTGCAAAGCTTCTGAAATTAATATTAACTGTACCTATAGTGTCAGCAAAAGACGAAAAGTTTTTTCTTCCACATGAAAAAGAATTGACACTTTCAAGGAATTGAATGTCCCAAGAAAGGTTGTCACCATTGGTTATGCTTTCCATCGAAAAAGACCTGACAATAAGAATACCAGAGTTCAACCAGCATGTATTAGGCAGATTTGCTCCAATCAAAGAGAGAAGAATGAACTTAATAAGGTGATACTCGGAGGTGATTAATCGGATAAAATGTTCTGCATTTTTTATTTTTTAAAAACAGAATTTTATTTAATTTAACATTTCACGTAGCATTTGCATCTAAAGTTATGCTGATTAGTCAATTAGTCAATTTTATATCTTCTGTCTCTTATCGTTCGTACTGCAACACCCGAAACCACAATCCACCAGCCGCCACTGATCACTGTAATATATAAATTAATATATAAATATAAATCACTGTAATATATAAATCACTGTAATATATATTACTTCACAGAAAATTACAAAAATCACGATTTGCAAGAAACAGGCACACGAAGCCCAAAGGCTCAAAGATATTGATTCATTCCTTCCCAGAGCCAAAAAGAAATTGAAACGTTATGGACACGACAGAGTATTCAATATCAATTAGTCTGGTTTTCCAATTTGAAATGCATACCAGCCATGCTCTGACTATGAAAGAGTGTCGCCATGTCGAAGTTGTAGTTCAGAATGTTGATGCAATGACTCATAGTCATATTATCAAACAGATAAGTTCCGGCGATGGCACTCTTGTATGTATTGTGAAATAAAACATGTTTTGCGAACACGAAACTGTTTGAAACTTGCATACGTCTCACGGGCGTCTCTGGCTGGGTGGGGACGAGGGGGGATGCGTCCCCGCAATATTTTGAAGTACAAAAAATATTCAATTTTACTCTAATTTAATTTATTTACTAACGACATAATAACATATAAATAATAATAATTATATTTATTTGGAATATAATATTCAGGCTGTGAAACGATTATAAGAGAGTTCTTGATACAGGTCAGGGGGTCCGTGAAGGTAAGCAGAACAAATGGCATCTAAGATAATAAACAGGTTGGGCTAGGTAGTACCATTTAACCTTTAAACTACGGAGGTAAATTTTTTAACCTTTAAACTACGGAGGTAATTTACCTTTAAGCTTTAAACTACATTTAAAGCGTTTTCGGAAGGGTTTACAAAGAAGTCCATTTCTTCACTCCTATTTATCGAAGACACATAAAACAAAACATGCTACAAAAGTTATTGTAGTACCATTTCGAAATCGAAATACCCGTAGTTAAGATAAGAAACAGGATATTTTGAAAACAAAATATCCCGTAGTTTGTAGGTTAAATCAATTTCTTTGATGCCCCCCCCCCCAAACTTTACATGCCAGGGAATCCAGTGATACGTTTTGATTTCCTACTCTTGAACAAGTGGTTTCTTGTAGATTTGAAGAACGTACGGTACATTATTAGACATCGGGCTCCTATGCACTTAAAATTCATGAGATATGTATGCAACTGTGCTATTTAATGTGTTAAAATATGCACTAAAAACACAATAAAAGAGAACACTTTGAAACATGCAGTGAAGTTGTGACAAAAAAAATTGTAGGTGAAATATAATATTTAATGTGTAGTTTACGTTTTAGGGACCTCTCTTCAGAATTTATTGTTATGATATTTACTGTTTATATGTCCTATTTTTTAAAGCATATGCAGATTATGGGATTAAAATGAACGCAGAGACATGAGCATACAATTTCTAGTTTTTCTTCACAATTGTATTTTAGAGTGCATTTACTTTACACAAAATAATATGAGCCTCACTTTTCTACATGTTTCCATGTACAAAAAATGAGTTTTCGTTTTCCTTCCAGTATTTCTTCCCGTAATTAGTCCTACCATGGGGGTAAAAGCCGGGGGAATGAGGTGGACGCGTCCCCCCAGAAATTTTCTAGGAGGGGATTGTCCCCCCAGAAAATTGTATATCAGGAATTCTTCCCCAAATATCTCGGCAAAAATGATGAAATACTGCAATGGGGACGTCGATTGTCAATTAATAATTCCTGGAATTGAAAGGGATTACAGTTTCATTGAAGAAAATTCTGTAACAATTACCAGGGTATATAAATGAAGGACAGAAAGAAGCGACACCGTATTAGCTACGTTGAAAACTACCATAAAGCGTGCACGTATTCATTTGCAGCCAAAGGAAAATTTTGAAATGTCTATATATTAAAATGCTACATGTCTGTGGTCAAGAAAAGTTTATATGTGTGTGGCAAATTCTTTTAACAATGATATCTCGGAAACTACAAACTCTGGAAAGATACCGTTTTCACTGATCGATTGCAAATTTTGTGAAGATTGAGTTCTAATTTAATATTCTTTTTAAATGGACCTTATTTCTTTATTACATTTTTTTAGGAGTACACGGAAGTATTGAAATTTTATAAAGTAAAACATCGTATCCTACGAGTTATACATCCCAACACCTCACATTTGTATACGAGGTTAGTATATATATATCTCCGGCATTTGTTTCATGGTCAAATGATAATGAAAAACGAAGCATAACTATTTCTCCAGTGTAAGATGAGTCTTTATTGTGTAGAGTGCTTGGTCCAGTGAACATCATATAGCTTATCACTGACATTATAATTCATTGTGTGTGTAATGTGTTTGCTCATTGCATACTGCATGCAAGAAGAAAGAAAACACTGATCATACATGAATTAGAAACTCCAGTCGGAAGTAGGCTCAAATCTTGCAAACGGTGCAAGATATTGAAAAAATAATCGAAAAAATCTCCCCTTTATGATACCCTTGCGATTTTTTTTTATCAAGACGTCCTTCACTTGTGTCTGTAGAGGGACATGTACAAATGTTGTAAGGAATGACAAGGAGATTCATGCTCATATGTGAATGATGTTCTGTGTAGTGAGCGCAGGCTGAGCTAGTACCTTTGAAAATAGTAGATTCTAATCAAAAATATGCAGTTCTTAGTGTCTCTTTTTATTTTGAACAGCTACCGCTTTGTGAAAGATTTACAACTTGGTTCCAGGGCAAAAATATTTCAAATTCGAACTAGTACTTATCAAAAGTTTCATGCTCAGTTTCAAATATTTCTGCCTTGAGATTTTATCTTTAGTCTTCCACGAAAGGGGTAGCTGGAAGAAAAAAATGTCGCTTTCCAAATATCCAAGAAGATTCCTTTCCCTCTACACTTATAGCATTACCAAGAGAAAAGAGAAAACGTGAAATGATTTTTTTAAAAATTTAATATACCGACTCCTGCCGTATCGGCTTCGTGTAAAAATACCACCATTATTGCGTCAACCTTGGACTATGGAAGACTTTCAACACTGTGTTTAGTTTCGGAAATATAACTCAAAACCTGCCTAAAAAGACCCTTTTTTTCGTGTGCAGGTAACGTAGGTCTCTTTGTGTGTTCTTTCTAATGTACTATTGAACTTCGTCAACTGGGCTGTGCGCAAGTGCCCCACTGTTTTTGAAATGACATGTTTTGCAGCGTATTTTCTCCAACAGTAATGTCATATTTAAACAGCTGTGTTTATGTGTGTTACTGTGAATATAACCTTGATATGAAGTTTTTCATCTGTTGTTTCTGTCTAGTGTTGTTTTATTTTTTTTTGAAATGGATCAATCTGCCATAAGAAAGTGAAAAGAAGACAGCACCTGGATCAAAGCAGTGCCATTATTGAAGAAAAGAAGAAAAAAATAATTCAACTGATAGTTTTGCTGATGGATTACAACCTGAAAGTGACAATGGAAATTCAAATCTCGTATGGGCCACCATCACCATCAATGTCTATAGAAGAAACCTCTCAATCTCCACGTCAAGAAAGTGGTTCAGATTCTCCCCACCCTTCGAAATTTTCAAAGCCCAATTAAACTTCAGTGTTACCTACAAATTTTCCACAACAGTCTCTGAATGATCGAACATTGAAATTTGTACCAACTTGGTTTCTTCCGTGGTTGCTCGTCGATCCAAACAAAATTAACGTCATTTTCTGTTTCTACTGTATGAACATCTTGAAAACAATTTTAAAAATGTTCTTACTAAAACCATGGAAGATGCTTTCTCTACTGTAGGATTTTGCAACTAGAAGAAAGCTAAAGGAAATTTCCGTATACACGAAACTTTAGAATGCCACAAACTGGCTGTACTGCGCTACATGCAGAGAAAAAAATCTAATAGAAACCAACTAAACAGACAAATTTTAGATGAACAACTGAAAACCAGGAAATTCCTGGAAAAATGTAATCTCAAGTATACGTTATCTTGCAATACAAGGACTTGCATTTAGAGGACATGACTCCCGGTTCAGGAATTTCTTTAAGTTGATGAGCCCTCGTTCTGAAGATTTTCCACAATTGAAGAGCTGGATAAAGGAAAACACGAAGAGATGTAGTTTCATGTATGTTAAAATCCAGAACGAAATCTCGAAACCATATGCCAAGAAATTGCTTTTCATATATGTAACAAAATCAAATCTCAAAACCATCCTCTGTTCTCTATCGTGTATGATGGTTCCCGTGATGTGAATGGTGACGAACAATTAAGTATTTGTGCCAGGTGAGTTGATAAAGATCTCTATCCTCATGAAAGTTTTCTCGTGTTCTACAGTATATCAAAAAACTACTGATGAGTTTATAGCTTCAGTTATTCTGGATGAGATGGTGAGACTCCAGCTTCCCATTGCTCAACTCAGAGGACAAGTTTATGCTGGCTCTGGAAATACGAGTGGTGCAAACATTAGTGTTCCATCTAAATTTATTATATGTAAACAGCAACTTCTTGTCTTGTACGTATACTGTGGAGCTCACAGTACTAATCTTGTGATTAAGGGTGCCTGTAGTGAGTCAGAAGTAGTAAGAAACTCTTTGCAATGGGTGCATGAACTATGAGTACTGTTTTCGCAGTCACTTTCAGTAAGGTCCAGATTTTCTGCTCTGATCGAGGATAATGCTGGTGGTCCCGTCTCGAACATTGTAAACATTAAACCCTTGTGTCCGGAAAAAATGAAGACTGACGGAATTGTCAACACATTTTTAGGATCAGCAGGTGGGCTTTTGAAGCTTTTTGAAAAAGAATTCTACGTTTCTTGGGCTCATATGGCTAGAGATAGACCCTATTATTAGAGGTTGAAGCTTCTTAACAGGACACTTAAAGACCCAATTTCAGTGTCAAAATGGGAAACAATACAAATCTTAAATGAAAACATGAACTTGAATAATATGCTTAGTCACTGATCATAAGTTCATTGTATTGTCATGAAACCTACAAATCAATCATTGCCCAGGAAAACCCATTAATTTTAATAAATATTGTTAATAGTACCATGAATAGGATTTTTCGTGTCGTTGGAATAGATTCTGTTATCATCATTGATAGGATTTATTTATCCTAAATTGTAGCACTTTAATTCATGTTGTGTGACATTTTGAAAATTGGGGGGAGTGCAATGACATCAGCCTTTTTTTAAATTTGGCCCACAATGTTGAGTGAAGAGTACTGTCCCCTCCCACCCAGAAAATTTTTGGTGGGCACGCCTATGGTCCTACAGTTTATTAGGAGGTGCTTCTTCACTTTTCTGCTGTCAGTTTGTAACCTTTGTAGCCAGAAAATGATGTGTCAACATCAACAAATCTTACCGGACAGCATTTATAGAAAGGACCAAGATTAGCATCTATATTTACTGGCAAATTGGAATATAACCCTTGAAGGTACAGTATTTTCCCATAGCTTCAACTATTTGTAGTCGGGGTTTCTGGCGAGAATGTCCATCAATTTCTGAAGTGACTGGGTCTCGGGCTGAAGTTCATCAATTAGAACTAAGCATTCACTGAGCAGCATTCTTTGCATCTCTTGTTTCTGAATTAATGTCGATGTACAATAAGTCTTAATCATTATCAGTTTTATGGTAACGTCTTGATATTTGAAAGCGCCTTTGCTCTGTTAATCAATTGCTAACAATGTGCCTTCATAAACTAGGCATATGCCTTCAAAAACTGACATTCCTCCATCCTTCCATACAAAAAGGCATTCTGTTGCATAGATATTTAAATTCATTGAAAAAGCAATCCAAAATAGGATTTATTGCATGCTGCAGGCGTATATCTGAAATAAAAACTTACAGGATATGTTGAATATGCTCCACAACATTAGTATATGCATTAACCTTCGAAATATGTGTTTATATGCAGTATAAAACTTAAAATATGGGCTGAATGATTGATGTTAGAAAGTTCTACCAAGTTCAACAGGGGTGCTTATAAGCAAACAAAATATGCATTTACATAAAAATCCGATGTCTAATACTGATGAAAAAATTGGTGGAATGAGAAAGTGGCAGGAAACGGAAGTACCCCGAGAAAACCCACTGACAAGATGTTGTCCACCACAAATTTAGTTGGCCTGGGATCGAACCAGGGACCATAGGCACCAGAGGTAAGCGCTCTACTACTGAGCCACGGTCCCCCGGTAAGTATTAAAACATGCATTTAAAAGCATGTGAGATTTTTCCCTTTATATATAACATGCCTGAACAGATAATATTGTAAAACCTTGTCCCATATAGGCAATAGATAGAGCGTCCGGAATCGACTCACACTACCGGCATTTATTATAAAAGCTTCACTATAAAAGTATTTTTATAAAATACTTTATAAATAATATCTCTAAGTTTGTAAAGTTAGTTACAGGTAGTCTTTGATCGTAAGGTCGCAGACATGATCTCTACAGAGCCCCGACGCAGGCTAAGCAGAATGGAGTAAGGACCCTATACTCCGTGGCAAGCAGAGGGAAGATTAAGTGGCCAACAGTGCTCCGAAGCAGGCTAAGCGGCAGAGGTTGGGATTCCCAGACAGAGACCCAAAGCAGGCTAAGCCAGGAGATAGGATAGGCGTAGTCCCGAAGCAGACTAGAGGCCCTGGGATTAGGTTACTCCTAATGTTCCGTGGCAAACAGTAGGAGGGACACCAGAAAAGTGGTACCGAATTGTCGTCGTCCAGCCAATTTATAGAGGTCCTTGCGTGACGGTGTAATGTTTTTAGCATTATGTTCAGGGTGTCTATTCAAATACAGATACGAAAAAGCTCCGTATTAACAATAATTTCATATATTAGAAATTGTTTAATTTCTTCAGCTGTAATGTTGTCTACGAGCTTGGTTACGCAAAAGCGACTGGACATCTCTATAGCCACTAGTATGTATTTAAAATTTCCTTGTCCGACCGGTATGTTTCCAATTGAATCGTACTGCCACGTTGTAGCGATAGGAGTAGGAGGATGATGGAGCAATTGGCCCACGGGCTTGGTTGGTAACTTATTGAGTTTTTGGCGTAGATTGCACGTCCTTATTTTGTTTGCTATATAAGCTTTCATGTTAGGAAAATAATATTTTCTGAGTACCGTCTTAGTATATCCAAAATGGGGTGGCAATGGGTTGTTATGGATAGCATCAAACCATATGTTTAGCAAAGATTTTGGTATACAAAGTAAATATAGCATTACTAATTGAGGATGTTTCTGAGTTCTATATAACAGTCCATTTTTAAGAGAAAAATATTTTGCAGCACAGAATGTAGTCAATTTACTGTTCTTTATTTTCTAAAACAGCGATGATGTCTGAAAATGAAGGGTCCTTCCTTTGATCATCCGCCAAATTAAATAACGTCATGGGCTGGTCAATTTGAAAGGTGTGCTCTAATGAATGAGAAGCAAAGATTTTAGCGTCCTCCGCGTTGGAAAAGTTATCGCTTTGTTGATTTTCGTCCCGCTGTATGTCTTACTTGTCTTCTAAGCGAGTACAAAAGTCTGCAGGATGCTGTTGACTTTTAATGTGGTGAATTTCAAAATTATAATCTGCTAAGAATATCTTGTAGCGAGTAAATTTTCCGACTTTGTCGGGCTGATTGTTGAATGAAACCAGGCATTTAGCGTCTATAAATAACTTAAATTTTCAATTCAGTAAGAAATATCGAAATTTTCGAAGGACATATATCAATGCATATAGTTCTTTCTGCCATGTTGAGTCCCGTTGTTCACTTTGAATAAAACGACGACTACGGTAGGAAACAACACGTTCCTGATTAGTTTTAGTGTTGTAACATGCCAAAATTCCGCGTGCTGATACTGAGGATGCATCGGAATACACAAAGATTCCCAATGATGGATCGAAATGAAACAAACACGGGGTCTGAATAATATCCATTTTAAGTTTCTCAAATAGCTCATCATGTGTTGTTGTCCATTTAAATTTTAAATTCTTGTCTAAAAGAATTTGAAATGGTTCCACTTTTTCCGTAAAATTTTTTACATGCGCCCTCAAATAAGAGCAGAGTCCTAGAAAACTCTTAAGGTCCTTTTAGAGGTTGGTTTCTTAAAATTTCGTATTTTATTGGCAATCTTGGGTGAAATTTTGATCTCCTTGCCACTAACTGGGAATACTAAGCCATCAAATTCCGAGCATAATAGGTGGGTCTTATTCAGGCTTGCTCTAAAATCGTGTTTTCTTAGTGTTTTGAAGAGCAATTCCAAGTCCGATAGTTGTTGTTTCCAATTTTTGCTTCTTATCACAAGGTCATCTTCAAATGCTGTTATACGAGGTGGCAAACCCTCTGAAAGCATGCGCACTGGTATAGTCAGACCAGTAGCTGATGTAGAATGACCCATCACTCAGCGTTGAAATTTATACACCTTCCTAGTATGATTAAGTTCAAAAGTCATGTGTTTTTGACTTTTAGGATGCAATAATAGCTGAAAAGAGGAGGACTTTATGTCGATTGTTGAGATGCAAGATTTGCCTTTTAGTACATGCAAAATGTCTTCTGTGGACTAGAATGGAATGCTTAAATAATTTGTAAACTTATTGCACGCTTGTATATTCAAGACTAAACGAAATTCTGAAGTATTTGGTTTCCGAACTATGAGAAGGGCGACGAGAAGGAGCTGTCACTAGTCTCTTCAATAATATTAGCTTCTACATACTGTTTAATTTGCAAATCAATTTGTGGCCTCACTGCCAAAGGAATAGATGACCTCTGATGGAAAGAAGCTCCTTTGTCTTTCCTTATTTTATGTATATAACCACAAAAGTAGCCTATGTCAGTTGGTGTATATGAAAAGACATCCCTGTATTTAAAAAGTAGATTATGTACAGCCTTTTTCTGTTCATTCGTTAAATCCGGGTTTATGTCGAATAACTTAATATCAAAAAGTGATTTGTTCTTGTCCAGCCTATCCTGAGTTTCCTGTTCAATTCTATAGAATGTTTCATCTTATTGAGCGTCTATTTGGTAATCGCCCTGTATATCTACTTCTTGAACGTTTTCTTCAACATATACGAACGGACTATTTTTGCTAGTGTTACTGGCCTATTGGGCTTGATATGAATAGTGTGAAATTATTCTTAGGAACTTTAGTAGGCAAAGTTTGTAGCCCGTACTTAACCAATAAATTCTCTAATGGAGAGATAATAAAATACTCAGTATCCATTTTCCGATTCTTGACATTAATGGGTAAAAAGAAATGTGAACTGGCTGGTATAGTAACCGTTCGAGTAGTAAATACATCAGCCGATTTATGCTGTTTTATTGAATAAATTGCGCTTGCTGATAGTTTTTCGTGTGCGTCAACTGCAATCGTATACGGCGGGGCCGTGGCTTCTTATATATTGATAATGTATTAGTTTGCAAGTCAATTTTGGCCTATAACCGATTTAGAATGTCTTCTCCAAATAAAGGCAAAAAGTCACCGTGCTCTAACCCCTCCGGTCCCAGACTACCAACCTTTTAAAACCATCTTTCAATTGTTTGTATGCTGCATCATTTGAAATCATAATTTTCAATTTATTTTTCAGAATTTGAATTTGTTTATTGTTTTACAAGAATACTATGTCCACGTTTGTGCACATTGGTTCAGTAACAAGCAATTCCATATCTAAATATTTGTGAACAATTATGATACATTTTATTCCGTTTCTTGCTATACTACACCTTTCTTCTGACATATTATTACATTGTTGTGACACAATAAAACAACAGCTACATTTATATACTTAAAATAGCATGAACGGATACTATACTATTTTATTTAATAATATTTTCTTTACAGTTTTCACCTTTCTTGAGAACATAACATGGTGCATCAAATGGTTTGTTGTGTTTCTGAGTATCCATTTTTTCTTTTTGTTTAACAAGTAAAATCGATTTTCATCTCTACTTTTCAAAAACAAGCATATAGTCAATGTTTTCGTTCTTTTCATTCTTAGGGGAGATAATCACAGAAGATGTTCTAAATTTGCTTTAGAGTTCAGATATCGACGATTTAGATAATGATCCAGATTTTATGGATGCTAACTCCAATAACTCGAGCAGTGAAGATAGCGATGGCGGTGTTGCAAGAGACGAAAATAGTAAACAATAAATTGTACTAGTTATCTATTCTAAAGAATTGAATTATCTACCCAAAGTTATTTGGTCAATCACAAGTTTGTTTATTTAGAAGATGTCGCACTATAGATAATTGAAGTGGCCACATTTTGAAATGGCCCTCCGTCGTTTATTTGAATCGTACAAAAAATTTTTCGTGGTTGAACAAAAATTGGACAAAATTCTGAGGTAGTTAAAATTCAAATTTGAACGTGTCGCACTACAACTAAATGGACCAACCTCTGATTGGCCAAATAACCTCGTGTATGTAATTCAGTTCTTTAGAATAGGTAACGAGTACAACAATTTATTGCTTGCCATTTTCGCCTGTTGCAACACCGCCATTGCTATATTCACTGCTAGAGTTACAGGAGTCATTATCCACAAAATCTGAATACTTATCTGGATCGTCGATATCTGAACCCTAAAGCAAATTTAGAACATCTTCTGTGGTTAGCTCTCCTAAGAAAGAAAAGAACGAAACCATTGACTTGCAACACTGTTGCCACACTTGGTACAATTGTACCAAATTCAGCCCTTTTTGTCATTCATCGGCCCGTTGGTACCACGCTGGCATTTTCAGCCCCTTTTGTGAAAAAGTTGGTACTATTCTACCCAATTCAGCACCATTTAACAAATACTTGTCACAGTTTCAAAAGTGTCGACAAGACTTTCTCTAGATTTCTTTCTTTTGATGTCTTTCCGGAAATGTTCTAGGACCCTGTACGACGGACCGCGGACACCCGTTAGTGACGTTGAGTAACCAGCTTGGAATTCCTATCCGTCGTACCTGGACCGTTTTTTACAAATGTCAGTTTACTTACCTTATATTCTTCTTACATTCTATTATTCTCCTTCGGTTGTGAAATGAGCACGAATAAGGAGCAATAATTTATATTTTATTATAAGGTACCTATTTACACATAAACTTGATGATTGATTTGTTTCTAGTTTTATATTTTTTCATATATTGAGAAAAAATTGTAGGTGGCGTAATTAAAAGGCTAGGTTACATGCATAATTTTTGTAGTTTTTGGACTTAGCGTACAACAGACGTGTAACTGAAAACGTACGTTTTATAATACTTTCCGTATAAGTGTTCCGTCTAGACGTTCATTCCATATGAAACAATATAGGCGGCTAGGATCTCACATACAAGTGGACGTATATACCATATAGCTGAGGAATGTAACATGTGCATACGGAAAATTGTTAAATGTCAGGTATCCTGCAACGGCGTGATGTAACATCTAAGACGTATGTAGATGTTACATCTCCATGTGGCGTATGTAGCACATGGATAACGTATGCTCCATACTAATTTCTATAGTAAGCAAGAGGGTTCTGTATATTTATACAATATAACGCTGTCCGGAGAATGGATTTTTCTCTGTATATGGCCATAATACTTTTTTAGTTTATTGGTCACTTTGAAATAAAGGCGCGTTTGATTTCCTTACAATACATACCGAAAATGATAACTGTCTTCCCTTTTAATTTGCGTCCTCTGTTAAACTTCCTACGTGCGATAAAAGTTTTATCTACTTCCACGGTTGTTCAGGTTACTCCTATTTGGATGTTTTTAAAAAGTAATTTTTAAAAAGAGTACTTTATTGGTTGGCACTCTTGGAAGAGGGGGGTGGGAATGTTCTAGAACTCCACCTCTTTTAGAATTGTGTTATAGAGCCATGTATTACGCTAGTATAAAATAATAAATTCAGCCCTTTTTATTTCGATTTGGTACTATTTTTCAGCCCGCTCCAGAGATAGGACTGTGGCAACACTGACTTGCAATATTTGCTTGCAATATTTGTTACAACAATGATTAGCACAACTAGTAGGAATTATTATAGTTGCTAATTTTCCTATACTTTCTAATAATGAAAATGAAATAATGCCATCGTTAAAAATATATTTTTTACTTCTTTCAATGCCTTTATATCGTGCTTCGTTTCTAACATGTACAATTTTGTAGCAAAACAAACCTAAAAAGGTATACGAAAGAATATAGAGTAACCATTATCTAATATAAAACCAGTGTACACAAATGTGGACATTAAAAAATAAGTTCTCATTATGTTTTGTTCTCCAGAGATAAAGCGAAGCTAATAATTGCCAAGAAGTCTGAAACTTGAATCGTTTATCACAAAAATACCTTGATTGTATCAATTATATATTTGGGCGAAAATGATACTTGCTTTTCCAACTTACAAAAAGTCTGTGTTCCACCAACACCTGCCATCTAAAACCAATTGAAAGGAAGTTGCTACTTGCACTCGAGCTTACCGGGAAAAAATCTATGTGGTGTTCAGACGTCCACGCGTGTGTACGCCAGGAATTAATCAAGCAGATTTAACGAAACTATCAGGAAAAATATATCAATTTGTGTGCACAAATGTGCACATAGGGACCGAAGGGGCTAAAATTCGAAAGTAGTGAGAGAAAGTTGTTGAGCCAATTCTGAATTTAATTAAAGTTGTATAACGTAAATTTTACGACGGAATTCTCAATTCCTCGTAGATTGGTGTTAAAAGGAACCAATTTTGTGGTTGGAGGTATCCAAGATTTGGGCCATAGGCTTAACGAGCTACCTGTGTCAATGATTAAGGGATATTTTTCTTTGTTAATCAACAATTTAAGTTCTTGATTTAACAATTTAATGTTTTATCTTCTCTCGGTTACGTGAGCCACAGTATAAAGTAATGTCATTAACTGTTTATTAGGGCTAGTCAGTGGCGTATTTACGATTTTGTTTCCGGAGGGGCTTTGCTAACTTTCGGGGGGGGGCTTTACCTGAAAATGTGAAAATTCTGCAAGATATTTCATATACTTGACTATAATAAATAAGCCACCCCCCTAAATACGCCACTGGGGCAAGTACTAGCGACTTTTTGCTGCTCCTTTACTTCGTGACTTTCGCCCCTCAGAACATATTCTTGAGAAGATTTGTCCTGGGTCCCCTTTAGGCGTTTCCCCGCTTATATTCTTATAACATGTACTGGAAGAATGACCTTTTTTATAGCACGTATCAAAAACTGTGACTGTTTCTGGCATAATAGTACTATTATTTTTTTAAATTATTTTTAGAATTGTTTTTCTTTCTATTTTTGTGCTGGTTGTTACGGCCGCCCCATCTGGATCGTGAATTCTTAATAGCATTTTGGGCTACTAGAAGAGATAATTCGGCATTTGATTAGCTAATTTACTAAAGTCTAATGAATTATTGGCCCTCGATGCACCAGATGTGTTTGGCGCAAGGCGTTCAGGAGGGGGATTCGGATTACCAATTTAGGGGAGAAGGTTTTGGAGGTAATTGATTTTGTGAGGCACCCTGTACCTTTGCTGCTGAAGGTACAGGAAATACTGGGACAGGTTGTTGGTATTGATTTCAATTAGGTGGTGGATTACATGACGGATAAGTTAGTTGTTAATGGTGTACGGGAAAGGAAGCGCTAGTAACTGCCTATGAATTTAAACTGCTGACTGGTGAATTTTTATCGCAAAGCGAATAGATTGCTTGTTGTAGCTCTACATAATCACGTTTTTTCATTAGATCATGCGCCTTTTCCGGGTTATGTAAGTGCTACTGTAAATCTTTAACTGTTGTGAATGTTTTTAACGCTATTTTTTAAAACACTTTTTCTTTAATCCTAATGATAAATAATTTATTTTCTGTTCCTTGGTGGCCTGAGGAAGAATTTGTCGTATAACTCTAAACTTCCTTAAGAAATATGCAGCAATTGGCTCATTTTCGCCCTGTTAAACCTGAAAAATTTCAAACTCAGCCCTATAGGCAGGTAATTTTGGTCTACTGAAGTCAACTAATTTAACTTTTAATTGTTCATAATTAAGAGAATCCAATTGGTTCTAACCTTTTAACTATTACACTAAATCAAGGGCCATGTATTGTAAATACATAGGTAACAGCTCCGTGTTTTTCTCTGCATTCCAAGAATGCAACAACGCAAGATGATCAAATAGCATAAAAAATCTATCGGAGTCCTCCGTAACGTGTCCCGAATATTTAGCGAGGTGAGGTATATTGAAAGAAGGGCGTGAATTCTGATCCATGTTTGCACCGTCCTCCGCATAAGTTTTTTTTTCCTGATCTAGTATGAGACATGCACTAAAATAGTCAAGTCCGAGTCTATAATTAATTAAGAAAACCACATACATACGAGAAAAGAGTTCACTTCCAGTTAATAAAAATACTGTCCGGTAGGGGAGTATTCAGATCAAAACTGAGCCGGACAAAGCCTCGACCATGTAAAACTTTGTCCCATATAGGTAATAGATAGAGCGTCCGGAATCGACTCCCACTACCGCCATTTATTATAAAAGCTTCACTATAAAAGTATTTTTATAAAATACTTTACAAATAATATCTCTAAGTTTGCAACGTTAGTTACAAGTAGTCTTTGATCGTGAGGTCGCAGACAGGATCTCTACAGAGCCCCGACGCAGGCTAAGCAGAATGGAGTAAGGACCCTATACTCCGTGGCAAGCAGAGGGAAGGTTAAGTGGCAAACAGAGCGCCGAAGCAGGCTAAGCGGCTGAGGTTGGGATTCCCAGACAGAGACCCAAAGCAGGCTAAGCCAGGAGATAGGATAGGCGTAGTCCCGAAGCAGACTAAAGGCCCTGGGGTTAGGTTACTCCTAATGTTCCGTGGCAAACAGAAGTAGGGACACCAGAAAAGTGGTACCGAATTGCCGTCGTCCAGCCAATTTATAGAGGTCCTTGCGTGGCGCTGGCGCTGCTGCTCCTTTGATATCGTCTGCTCCGTGGGAGGGGCCAGAAGCCCGTCGTCTGCAGGTGATAGTAGATCTATCTGGTGCGGAATCCTCTTGCTAAACCAAGTAGTGGTGTTTGTAAAGACTGGCGTGTAGAATTGTTTATACACAACACCATGTGGGACATTACAATATAAATCAAGCTTAACCAGTGGCGTATTTACGATTTTGTTTCGGGAGGAGCTTTAGTAATTTTATTCCTGAAAATGTGAAAATTCTGCAAGATATTTCCTTTATTTTAAAATTGGATATAAAATTTTGGCAGGACTTCAGCCCGGAAGCCCCCCTTAAATACGCCACTGAGGTTAACATATATTTCGTCCGAAAATTGAGCCCGGTTCTCCAGCACTGAAGGCAGGAATTCTATCCATTCATTTAGCCACAAGAAAGACGCTTGCTTTGTATTTAAAAAAAAAAAAAACTTTAACTCTACATCAATACATGCATTTTAGAAATACAATAGAGGTTTAAAAAATAAAATGTAAAACTAAAACTGTAGAGCAAACAAAGTTACACAATCTACGCTATATTGTTTGTTTATTTCGAAGAGAAAGAAAGAAAAGCAAAAAATAAAACGCGCTTTATTTTCTCTGTTGTACACGTTGACGAATGATGGATCATTTTATTTATTGTCATTTTTTCGCAATTAGTACTAGTAAAGTGCGCTCTTTTTTCTGACATCCGAATGCTTTTGTAGCAGATAAATGCCTAGAAGGGAGTTTCTCTCTGTGTTTTTATTTATTTTTATTTTTTAAATGTATATTATCCTGCTGAAGTCTGACAGAGCGACTTTTTGAAAGCACTTCAGTGCAACAAAATAGCTGAATCGCCTGCACATGCCACAGAAGTTCTATGTGCTATAAAACATGGGTAATTGCAATTAAATGAATGTTTCATGACCATACAATGAAGAACGACCGACCTCTTCCTTTAAGCGAAATACAAACAGTAACTTTTACAGTACCATGGCTTCAAAATACATCACTTCTGCTTTCTATCAATACATGTTTCTTTTTCTTTTGCTTTCATTGAACTCCCCATAGATACGAAATGTTTACTCGGGAGATTCTTCCATTAAAACCCCACTAAATACACACATCCACATTTACAGAAATATTGTACACGCGTATTTGCAGTTTTGAAAAACTATAAGAGCGGATATGAGCACATGATAGCGGAAATATGCAGATAGAAGAAAGGAATATACAATTGAAGCTGTGCAGAGATATAAAAATATGCAGGAAATTCATTTGTGTACTTTAATATTGAACACATTTCTCTAGATTGGAGAGGGTGTTGTAATTAATTTTCTTTAAATACAAACAGAGGGAAAACCTCACTCTGTGTATTAAGGTGGGTCGGAAAAAGTTTTTTTTTTTTTTTTTAATATTGAATTCTCATACCGGCCGACTAATATTGACTTATGTAATCGCAACGCATCTTTGCCATCAATTTAAAACAAACAACGAGGCCGATTGAATATCGTTCTTCCGAAGCTTTGCGATCACAGTGTCTTGCAAAATTTTTCTCTTCGTTTACGAGGTGTTTGTGATTTTCGGCATATCAAGTTGCCTGCATGTTATCAAACTGTAGACAGTTATTTGTACATGCACATAAAACTAACAGTCAAGAATTTATTGAAGTATTATTTAAATCAAGAAAATTAACGTTAAATACTTTTATGAAGTGGCCCCGATATTCATAATCTGCACGATCTCTGAAACATCGTGTTCACTTATGGAGTTCTCCATTACATAATGCATTAGTTTTAGTTGTTTACTTCCTCTCTGCAAACAAATATAAAACAGATAGCATGTTTATTCAGCAACTTTGTTCTAAAATTCGGATTCAAGATTTCAATGATAAATTTAGTTTCAAAATCACAAAATCTTACGGCTGACGTCATTACACAACTTTCGAAAAAAAAAAAAAACATTTAACGTTGTTTATCGAAAATTGATCGCACAGATGCGTTGCGATCACGCAAGTCAATATTTAATCGGCCACATAGTACGAAAAAGTTACGTGTTTGTATGCTAACAAAGGAGGAAATAATGGAAAAATCTTCTCATCTTCAATTCGTGCAAAGGGCCTGAAGTTAAACACTGACCAGAAACACCAATTATTGTTTCCATGTTCAAATTTTAAAGATAAAATATGTCGACTTCTAATAGTTTACTTTATCTTCGATGCTTACTAATGATAAAAACAGTTTTTAAAATACAGCACAACATTTAGTTTGAGCATATGGTTTAAATTTAGCGAGTTATAGTTTAAAGTTTTTTTTTTTTTTTTTAAAGAGTATTACACACAGACGCATTCTTATACAGTGTGTCCAATATGCAATGCAACCATGAGTTTGGGATAGTAGAACTTTTGAACCTGAAGCGATATATCCATAATGGTTATACCAAAATGAAGCCTTGGTCATGCACATATTTTTAAGCTAGGAAGCAACGATTGAAGTACACTAAGAACCACACAATGTTGTCAGATGTAATCAAAGATGTAAATCCATTTTTTTTTTTTTTTTTGCAAAACACGTAAATTAACTCATAACTCATACGTGTGGACGTTCTGTTGTTAATTTTCAGTTTGTTTAGTTGGAGTAGATTGGAAACTATGAAGCAGAAAAAGAGTTGTTCATTTCCACCGGTAAGTAATCGAATGAGACCTCTGTAAGGAAGAATTAGAGAAATCATAGTTTTCATAAACTAACACTCTGAATTGGCAACATTGCTGATGTTTCAGTGCATCAAAAGGTGTGTTAAGGATATGTCTACATTATGCAAATCCTGAAAACAACGAAAAAGAAATTATCATGATAAAACTTTTACTTACATGCAGCCGGCAACATTGCTACTATCACGAAAAGAGTTATCAGCTCTACAGCGATGCTCGAAATGCCCCCTGTTTTGATTCAAGCACGGCACAGTGTTAAATTTCAACAATCTAGGTGGAAAAAATTCAATTTTAGTAAAGAATAGCCTAGTCGACTTTCCACTGTTAAATATGGTGCTTTCAGAGCCGTAGCTAGAGATTTCGGCGCCCGGGGCGAGTAGAATTCGGCACCCCTATACTCACCACACCAAGGTTTACCTTCCCTTTTTTTCTGCTTATAAGAGAAGTAGCAGCTATTGTTATATTACACTGAATTTTTATTAACTTGCTTAGACAGACCATTGCCACAGCCAAAAGCGATCATTATGTATTCTTTTACAAATAACAGCTGTTTTCAAGAGACGTATTTTGGACTTTTTATTAAACTTGAGAAAACTATCTTTGGTGGTACATAAATCCACTTGAAGAACAGTTACGGAAATTGACAGTACAACTATTTGTAACGTTTCATACTATCGATAAGAAATGAAAGTTAAATACATTAGAAACTATATACCGGTATTTTTAAAATGTTCAAAATTGGTGATTGCATTAATTTTCACTAATAATTGTAAACTTTTGAAATTGTATTCTGTATCTGACCACACAAATAGCATTTTAATTTCGATTCTATTAATATAAGCAATTAAACGGGTTGAACTTGTTCATAATAGACTTTCTTTTATTACTCTTAGGGGTCGGTGGAGTGATACTATTGTTTTAGATGTGTATGCCCCAACAGAAAATAAGGATGACGATGTAAAAGACACTTTTTAAGAAGATGTATCACCGGTATTCGACCAAGTCCTGCGATACCATATGAAAATTCTATTAGAAGATTTCAATACGAAGGTAGGGCGACAGGATATTTTCAAACGGGTTATAGGGAAAGAAAGTCTCCATAAGGAAAGTAATGACAACGGGATTAGTTTCGTTCACTTTGGAACACCCTAAAACCTTATCGCGAAGAGTACAAAATTTCTACATTGCGACCTTCACAAATACACATGGACCTCTCCAGATGGAAGAACACACAATCAAATTGATCACGGTTTAGTAGCAGTGGCGTCATTTCAGACTTCGCTTGAGGGAGGCAACAGCACCACCAACATAAGACTTTCACGTTTTGTGTTAGTATATTGGTAGACAATCGATTAAAGTATACATATTCCTCAAACTCTTGAGGGTGGGTGGGTGGAATTGCCCCTCCTGCCCCCCCTAAATGACGCTCCTGTTTAGTAGATAGAAGAAGACAGTCTAGCACAATCGATGTTCGCTCGTTCAGAGGACCCGAATATGACACTGATCACTATCCAGTAGCAGCGATAATAAGAGAAAGATTATCGTTGAATAAAGAGAATACGGTAACATTTGAAAACGGAGAGATTTAGTTTAAAGAAATTAGAGAAGAATCAAGCAAGGGGGGAATATCAGATTGAAGTGTAATAAATTCTCGTTTTTAGAAGGTTTTGAGAGCTCTAATAATGAGGATACTTGGGTTCAAATTAGGGATAGCATTAAAATTTCAGTAAGAGAAAAATTGGGGCACGCGGAAATACGTAGGAACAAATCATTGTTCGACCAGTAATGCATCAAACTAACAAAAAGGGGAAAATAGGCGAAAAGTGCATTCGCTACAAAAACCGAACGATATAACTACACTATGTTTAGAAGAGAGAAACGCGATTTTTGAAAGCTTAAATTAATGAAATTGAAGATAATAGTAAAAGAAAAAATATGGAGACTTGTTGAAGGGCATCAACGAATTTAAGAAAGGGTATCAACCTCGCGCTTATATATTAAAGAGAGATGACGGAACAATTCTTACTGATACAGATAGCATCTTGAATAGATGGAAAGATTTCTTTGACGATTTGCTTAACACACAGCCAAAAACTAATGTTCCTGGAAAAAGGGAAATGCATAGCAGAACTACAAATTTCAGTACCTAGCCGAACAGAAGTAGAAATTGCTATTTAAAAAAAAAATCAAGAAGCACAAATCTATGAAAATCCGGCTGAATTAATTTTAGCTAGAGGAGAAAATTGTGGAACAAGATACACAAACTCATTCTCCTTATCTGAAATAAGGAAGAATTGACACAAAAATGGAAATAATCAATCATTGTTCCAGTTCACAAGAAAGGCGACAAAGAGGATTGTAATCATTTTCCAAACATTTCTCTTGTGTCAACATCCTATAAAATCCTGTCAAACATTTTATTAACAAGATTGAAAACAAACGCGGATAAAATTATTGGAGATTATCAGTGTGGATTTTGACGAAATCAATCAACTATGGACCAGGTATTTAAGATTCGACAAATACTCGAAAAAAAAATGGGAATACAATAACCCGGTACATCAATTATTTATTGATTTTAGAAAGGCTTACGATTCTATTAGGAGATAAATATTATACAACATTCTTGCAGAATTTGGAATACCGAAAGAAACCAGTCTAGATTAATTAAGATATGTTTAAACGAATCCCATAGTAAAGTCCGAGTAGGAAAATTCTTGTCCACCAGCTTCCACGTAGAGAATGGCCTGAAACCTTGTAATGGGGATACCTGAGGAAACTTTTTGGCCCCTGGGTCCCTGCCTCAGGACCCATGGTCCCTGGCTGGGGTCAATGACCTAGGGGTACATAGGACTACCCCCTCTAAATTTTGGCAGGGTACCATGGCCCACCCCCTAAATTTTGGCAGGGGTACATAGGACCACCCCCCTTTAAATTTTGGAAATTGCCAAATCTAAAAATTTGGTATGGTAGCCTAGGACCATAGTATGTACCTCTATCAGCATTGGGTGTCTATGTCGTTCCCTTTCATGGGTAAAAAATTGCCAAAAAGTCAAATTTCGGGGTTTTTTGACCTAATTTATCCCCTTTGATGAGGTGTTATTACCCTATATGGTTATATGGGCGTATACAGGGGTCCATTCCCTTTCATAAGACATGGGTATATTAATGCACCCCTTGAAAAATTTGGGAGAGGTACCTTGGCCCACCCCTTAAATTTTGGAAATTGACCAATTTAAACATTGGGTATTATAGCACAGGACCCTAATATGTATTATGATAAATTTGGGTGGTCCACCTCGTTCCCTTCTAGGGGTACAAAATTGCCAAAATATAAACGTAAGCAATACGTAGTACCACGTGTTTGGTTTTTGGTCGATTTTATCCCCTTTGATGAGGTGTTATTATCCTATATAGTTATATGGTCATGTATAGGGGTCCATTACCTTTCATAAGATATGGGTATATTTGTGCACTCCTTTAAAAATTTGGGAGGGATTTTAAAACGAAAAAAATTTTCAAACAAAATTTTGAAAAAACAAAATTCGAAACAAAAAAAATTTGGAAACGAAAAATTTCAAACGAAAATTTTAAACAAAATTTTGCAACAAAAAATTAAAAATTTTCAAACAAAAAAATTTTCAAACAAAAAATTTTGAAACATAAATTTCAAACAAAATTCTGAAACAAACATTTTTAACTAAAAATTTCAAACGAAAAAATGTCAAACCAAAGTTTCAAACTTTTTAAATGTTAAACAAAACTTAAAACTGAATGCAGCAAAGATTTGAAAATTTAGCAACCAATCAGATTGCACGAAATATAGTGATCAGCCAATCAGATTTCACGATGGATTGTGATCAACCAATCAAATTACATCAACAATAACTTTGCCAGTGTTGTAGCATGTATTCCCTTAAGACTATGAGTCATAAGATTCAATAAGGTTAGCTATGTATCCCTGTACACTACTTCATCAAGGTCAATCACGTGGTACATCGTATTGCTTACGTTTATATTTGGCTGTAATAATCAATACCAATGACGCATTCTCAAATTATCCTACAAAGTTTAAATGTACCAATGTCCTGGACTCCTAATCCCATCATAGGTCAATAACTGATCACGTGATCATAATGATTTACCCAATGAATGAGATACTATCCAATTTTAAGAACAATTACCAATTATTGATATGACAATAAGAAATGTACCCCTCCCAAAATTTAAGATTGGTACACAAATACACCTGTGTCTTATGAAAAAGTAATAAATCCTGTAGTTATTCAATAATAAAGCCGGTCAATAACCTTTAAATTTTGAATATTTGGCCATAAGAGGAACACCAACATCTACAATGGGTCCTAGAAAACGTTTACCAAATTATGTTATTTTATAATTCCCAAATTTAAAAGAGAACAAAAACATATAAAGGTAATAAACCATATAACGTGCTAAATACTTATCAAAGGGTCAATAACCTCCGAAATTTGATTTTTGGTAGTTCTTTACCCATGAAAGGGAACGATGTGGACCATCCAAATTTATAGTAGTACATATTGAAGACCTGTACGAAGATACCAAATGCTTATATTAAACAATTTCTAAAACTGAGTGGATGAGTCAAGATACCCCTCCCAAATTTTTAAAGGGTGCATCAATGTACTCATGTCTTATGATAGGGAATGAACCTATATACATGACCATATGACCATATACGGTAATAAGACCGCATCAAACGGGATAAATTGGGCCAAAAACCAAACACGTGATACAACATATTGCTTATGTTTATATTTTGGCATTTTTTTTTACTCATGAAAGGGAACAAGGTGGACCATCCAAATTTATCATGATACATATTGAGGTCATGTACTATGATAGCGAATGCTTAAATTGAAAAATTTCCAAAATTTAAGGGATTGCGTATGGTACCCCTCCCGGGGTGCATCAATGTACCTATGTCTTATGATAGAAAATGGACCCCTATACATGACCATATAATCATATTAGGTAATAGGACCTCATCCAAGTGAATAAATTAGGTGAAAAACGAAACACGTGGTTGTACTAAAATTTGGCAATTTCATACCCATGAAAGGGAACGAGATGGACCACTTATGAAAGGTAATGGACCCCTGTATACGCCTATATAACTATATAAGGTAATAACACCTCATCAAAGGGGATAAATTAGGTCAAAAACCCCCGAAATTTGACTTTTTGGCAATTTTTTACCCATGAAAGGGAACGACATAGACACCCAATACTGATAGAGGTACATACTATGGTCCTAGGCTACCATACCAAATTTTTAGATTTGGCAATTTCCAAAATTTAAGGGGGGTGGTCCTAAGTACCCCTAGGTCGTTGACCCCGGCCAGGGACCATGGGTCCTGAGGCAGGGACCCAGGGGCCAAAAAGTTTCCTCAGGTATCCCCATTACTACTCAAGGAGATGCGTTGTCGACATTATTATTCAACTTTATTTTAGAGTACTCTGTAAAGAAAATCAAAGATATCAACAAAGGCTTAGAATTGCATATTGTTCACCAATTTATGTCATATGCTGATGTAAATTTAATAGGACAAAAAAAGGAGGAGGGCTTTCAAAGTTTTGACTGAAAATCCAATCAGAAAACGTGCATTAGGAAAACGTAGACGCAGATAAGAGGACAATATTAAGATGGATCTTGCAGAAATAGGACTACGAATTAGAAATCCAATTCAGTTGGGTAAGGACAGAAGTCTTTGGAGAGGTTTTATGAACGCGGCGTTCAACCTCCGGGTTCTATACGCCATAGAGTTAGTTCTTTTACGGCAAACAATATTTTGTGAAATATAACGGAAATTCAGAATGTTTATGTTTTGTTTGTTTGCAGATGGATAAAACAGAGCACAACTGATACGTATGCACAGAAAACATATCCTGGCGATTCAAGTAGTTCGTGGCCAAATGATCCCAATAAATTCCTTCGAATTGGAAGCATTTCATATGTCAATGGAATAAAAAAAAAATCACTGGTAGTGATTAGTCTTTGAAAAAGGCGAAAATGGTTGGGCTAAGTTCTGACCCTTTTAGTACCTACTCTAGAATTTCGAATATGTTATTACTCCCCTTGTTTACCTTCATTTTTAATATTACCACACAAACAGCAGCTTGCATTTGTCTCTGCATCTCTCTCATCTTTATACCTTCGTTCTCACCATCGTGCTTAATCCAATTGGGTAGAAAAACTAAGGAAGCTCATCACCATCACAACGCTGAACACATATTTCAGACTTTGACCATTTCCGATTTCCAAAACGCTCCTGCGTACACTGTAAGTCATTTCCCGACACCTTATATATCACATTGTCATTAACAAATCGTATATAATAACTTTCTTTAAGTAATAAGTAAAAACTTATTGTACGTCGTATTGAAAATTTTGAGTTGCGAGCGAAGCGAGCAAGAAAATTTTTAACAATTGTTTTTCCTTGCAAACCGACAATAATATTGATTTAATAGGGCGCCAATTCTATCACGGGCGCCATGTTGTTTACTCTTTTCGGACACCTTTTCTTTCTTCTACCTCGTTCGGCGCCCCCTTGCTATCAGCGCCCGGGGCAACCGCCCCGCTCGCCCCCCTTAGCTACGGCCCTGGGTGCTTGTGACACTAAAAGAAACTTTGGCAAGGGCTTTGCAGTTTAATACAAAATGAAGAATGTAATATGGTTACTACATACGTACATTGAAAGTGATGGTTAATTACACGGTTGTGGGACCCTAAAGTACCTCAATCATAAAAGACTGTTGAAAACAAAAACAAGTACGAAATGCAAAAATAACAAAAATACATGACAAAAGTAGGTACTGACAATATTATTCAGAATTGGTGAAGCCACCTTCCTCATCTAATTTGCCTTCGGAATTGTAGTTGACGGAGTTGTCTCCTTCTAGAAGTGTATTCTCGATTTCTAATAACTCGAGTATATCTTAACTCATCTTCCTGTGATTTGTGTGTGGGGAACTTCGGAGACTTGCTATATATGCAACTAAGGTGATAAGGAGTCGAGTGATATGGAGACCGTATTTGTGTTCACTCTAGAAGTTTTTCGCGTACACATTTATTTATTGCTTCTCAGGCCTCTTCTGGAAATTGCCCTATAGGCAATACACATATTGGAAGTATCTCTCTTCCGCGCAATAGTATTTTATGCAGGTTAACATGGAAATAGTGTAGTGTATCTATCTGGTGTAGTGTTGGAAATATAGGTCCATGGTGTCTTTAGCAAATAATTGAAATTCACCTAAATTAATTTTCCTATCACAATTTATGCACTCGAGTATTGCGCCTAAACGCTTGATTAACTCAAGATTCACTCCAGTGATTTTTGCAGCCTGCTCGGGATTCCTAAAAAATGTTCTAGCAGTGTTGCCATCGTTTGTGGTGTTAGGCATATCAACTAAAATGCCTAGTTGTTTTCTTAGCTTTTCCTTAACTTCTTTCTTCTTCATGGCAATTTTGTTCTTATTTTTAGAACCCCTTTCTTGCCACGGTTTAATGTTTAGCCTGTAAAATATATGGAGAATGTATTCGAAGAGTCTAATTTAAGCATGAAGAGGTGATATGCTGACCGAAAGGAATTCGGTTCGTACTTCATTTCTTGTGATAACATCCAACTTATTTCACTGGGTTTTCCCCGCATAGGTAACACCTTTCAGTGGAAGACATGCGGCCACATCATTACACATTTTTCCATCCATCATGCAGAAAACCAAATTTGACTTTAGGATTACTTCCGAAAAATTAAGAGTGATTTTAAGTAGGTGAGACTGAACTATTCTACAGGTACCGTTATGTTTTATAAATAATATAGAAAGTCATGTCCTTTCATGGGATGTGTTGGCAGACGGTTGGGTTAGGTCATTAGGGTTTGATGACATGCTTACGTGTGTTTGGAAAGTTGTATGTTTCTTTTTTTAGTTGTGCTGACATGTCTGTATTGTTGTAAAGGTCGTGTCCTCTTTTTCGCGTCTGTATACGTGTGTGTACAGACTCTATACTGGATATTTTTAAAAATAATAATGGAAATTTGAATTTGAATTAAATCTGTTGATATGATGATACGTCATTCTGTATCACTTACTTCCGTAGTAGTGATTAAATTAATAATCCGTAGTAGTGATTAAATTAATAATAATAATATTGAATATATTACACGAACAATATGTGAGAGAATAAAAGATTTGTCGAACAATATGTGAGAGAATAAAAGATATTCTCCTAATATATTTAACGGTTCGCTTCTTATTAATTTAACCTCTCGTAATAAATTACACGGAGCAAATTGTATTTGCGAACATATTAAAAATGTGAACCTACAAATAATTTCGAAAATATTTTAAAATAAGAAGCTGAGAACACTTATAATGTGTAAAAGTTTATGTGATACGTACTGGGATCGAACCCGGGAACCCTTAACACCATAGGTGAACACTGTATGATGGGAGGGAAATATTTATTAATGCGGGACTTTTTAATTTGTCGGATCGTAATTATTACTCGAACACTGTGTGATCATACTCGGTGAACGTGGCGTCAAGCTAGTGTACGGTACGATACACTATGATGGTACATATACAGAGCGTGGTTTCCGCACGTCTTTTGCTGGTGAACTTAAGACATGAACTGAACTTTTCGCGCGCTTTTGGAAAACCGGTTGGGTAGGAGTGATGATGTGTGCTTGCAGGACGTGCTAAAACTTGAATTTAAATACAAAGGAAGACCGTTGACACGTTTGGTAAACATTACAGAATACCGCCGGACTAATAGAAATAACTTTGGCGCCGCGGTAGGTGAACAAAAGAAAGATTGCGGACGTGGGAGATAAACATCAATTGGGGACAAACTAATAAAAATAACTTTAATGTTGGGAATGCCGAACACGTGATTACCTTGCGGTTATGAAAATACTTTAAATACAGGTTATAAGAGACAAAATATATAAAGATACATCATGCAGTCGTATGAGAAGAAGGATCTTTGCAATAGCAATATTGAAGCAATATCTGAAACAGAAATATACGAATCATCGTCAGATGAAGAATTTGATTTTGATGCAATAGATTCACCAGCGCTAACAGTTTCACCAACACCACCATCATCTCCAATTGTATTATCAAGAACATCACGATTTTGGGCTTTAGATTGTTGTTGTAATAGTGAAAAAGTGGATCGCGAATGTATAAAGAAGGCTATTGAAAAATGGAATTTTAATGAAACACTAATATGTGAGGGATGTACGACAGGATCTAATCATGATTTTGATCATGATTGTATGACTATGCGTCCAGAATTATTGGAAATCCGCGCTTGGAGTATTATAGCAAGTCCTAGTGTTGAAGATGATGTGTTTTATTTGTACGCAAACACGCATATTATCGGACTATTAACAAGAGAAAAATTTTATGATGCCTATGTGGAATTACTAAGTGATACAGACTATTTACCGGAATTACTAGAGATTTTCATAAGAAAAGACAAACGGAAAGCGAATATTTCAGACTGAAAAATGTATTCGAATAGTGCTAGTGTTTCATGTGTGTTATGTACTGGTGAAAACATTAATGTGAACTGTGTATTAAAAACTATAAAAGTATACTTACACAACAATAAACCAATGGAATGCGTGGAATGCAAGTTACATCTTCCTCATGAATGTAGACATTTTCATAATACTGGATCATTTGCAGTGAAGTATTTATCTCTTGACAAAACTCTTAGTGAACTCTTTGAAGTGTTTGAACAAGAACATAATGAAATCTCATTTCTATGCTTTATGCATAAAACTTGTGATCTTTTACAAAGTACAGAATTTGTTGGACAGATAATTCCGTTTTTTATTTTTCATACAAATGAAATTTTACCATGTGTAAATCAGTATATTATCGATATTCAAGGTTTTAAAATGTCTGATAACGAATTTATTATTCGTGAGTTTTGTTTAACTGCATGCGATGATACAGTAAATTTCCATTGCTTGGTAAAATCACCAGTAGAATATAATATATTATCACTAGGATGTCAAAAACAAATTGACTGGTTAACATTAAATTTGCATGGATTAAAATGGGATAGCAAAACTGGATATACTGTATCATGCATATGAAATCTTGTATATCAATTATGCGCAAAGAATTCAACCTTTTATTGTAAAGGTTTAGAGAAATCTCTTTGGATTAAAAGAATATTTGCATTAGATAATGTCATTGATTTAGAAACAAAACATTGCCCTTCATTAAATGAATTATGTGGAAATACATTTAATGAATATTGTTCTTTTCACACTAGTATTGTAAAGAAATCAGGATGTGCATATCGTAATGCACAACAGTTGAATTATTGGTGGAAATATGAAAGATCAACAGCATTAACTAATGCATTATCAAGATTGTAATGAGGAATTGTAAATAAAATGCATGGGTGTAAGTTTAAAAAAAATTATTGTAAATTAAAAATGTAAATTAAAAAAATAAAAAAATTAAAAAAATTATTTGTGTTTTCTTTTTAAAAATTTGTTTACATGTTTATAAACAATATCATCATTCTTTTTCAAAATTTTCTTGTTAAACAATTTTAAACACTTTTCAAATGATTGAGTGCGAATATGATGCAGAAAATATAAGACAAAATAACCACATAACACAGAATTATCATGTTGATATTGAATATTTGTAAAGTACATTTTAGTATTTTTCGACAAAAAGTTTTTTATTTCCTTGGGAATGTCCATAGCAAGACTATCAAAGTGGTACCCATGTTTTTTCTTATTGATGTACACTGCAACCCAGTGGGAACCAGCAGAATCAGATGTATCAAGATTAATCACAAGTGCTGCAGGAGGTTTTACCGTTACAGAAAGTTTGTCAATAGGGTAAATTCCAGTAACACTTGCACCAGTCACTTTATCACTTAGTAACACTTTTAATAATTCATCACTATACATGATGAAGATTATTATTTTTATTTTTAATTGTAGTAGGTATGTAATTATCACTGTTATTCACATGTAACACATAATCATACACTTTCACATATTCACTATGCAGTAATGCTTCATGAACAGTACATCTATATTGTCCGAAACGATGCTTATTATGTGCACACCGATGAACGTGAAAACTTAATGCAGTATACTTTGGACAGTTTATTTCTTCCAAATTTGTAACTTCTCTTTGAAGAATTTCTTGAAGAAAACACTTTCTATTTATTCCGTATGTGTATATGGTTGTAGTATTTGAACAATATGTTTGACGTATTTCCTTAAGATGTGAATATTCTACATCCCCTTCGTGCCAGGTAATGCCATACACATTCTCACCTAGATATTTGTTTGTACTTATGATTGGCTCAGATAACTTATTTAAAGGAAATGGTGGTTTAAAATCCCAATTTTGAAAAAAGGGAACGTCAGGATTTACAATGGCTAGCTCTTTTATAATAAACTCATCTTCGTTATCATGATACGCCGAGAAGTGAACAACAACCCGCATTGTACTCAACTAAATAAATTAGAAGGTGTTATCAGTATAAATATTTCTGTCTTTGTCTACTTGTGCTAAAGAATCGAATTGTGCGTACACAATGCATGTAACAGGTTCAGTTAAAGTTTCTGAAAATGATACTTTTAAATTTACAGGGGAATCGCGTACTACATCCCACGTGTTATCATCTAAAGTTCCTGTTGGAGATAGAATAAATGCATACAGAGCATATCCGTTTCGATACTCATCAAGAGTAACAGTATGTGAATAATTTTGATAATATATACCAGTACCTGAAATCAAAGTATAGTAACTTAGAAGGTATAAATTAAAATCAGGAGTGAGGGGGTTGGGACTAAATGATTTTGAACCGACTTGTAATCGCAGTTTGTTAACGTTAAAGTTTCGAAATTCAAAGGGATTAAGATGTGATTTCCCATTGAAGGCTGTGTTGGAGATGAAATCAATAATCAGGCCTTTAGGAACATTACCCAGGAAAAGATTATCAATGCTGTAAGACTTTACTTGTGCAGGTATAGTATAAGATCTTGTTTCCACTCTCGTCAGAGGTAACTTGGCTGTTTCCGAACCCATTCGTGTATTTAATTGCATAGCTAAATCTGCAGCTACATCAATACGTCGTACATGAAGAATAATTTCCTCAAGTGCAACTTTATAACTTGTATTTTCAGCAGACATTAAGCAAAAATTATCTTTACTAGGATGTAGTTTTACACGCAAACTTACTTTGTTAGGAAGCATACGATCTAAACTTACAATATCAGTATGAAGACGTCCATACAT
Source organism: Thermobia domestica (assembly GCF_964235325.1). Taxonomy (NCBI): domain Eukaryota; kingdom Metazoa; phylum Arthropoda; class Insecta; order Zygentoma; family Lepismatidae; genus Thermobia; species Thermobia domestica. The sequence continues at coordinate 101,893,343 of NC_137469.1, forward strand.
TTCAAAAGATTTACTATTTTTCACCTTATTAGCACGTTTTTGAAAACCAGCATTTGTATTATCTAATTTATTAAAATTTTTTGCAGTATCTTTATGCCACATGGCACATGCTAAATGTGTTTGAGAAGCATCATGAGAATAATTTAATAATGTTTCAATGTATGCACGATAAGGATAAGATCCTGATGAAGAACTAATTAATTTATCATTTAACGAAATATCAATTTGACTAAATAAAGAATGTAAGAAATTATTTACGGGTGCGACAACATCATCATTAGCTAATGTTGTACCATCAGCTTTAGTAATTTTACAATGTACATAAAGATATAGATATGCAGGATGAATAAATTCACCTGTTTCTCCCGGAATAACAAATTCAATAGGTCCTTCTGAGGTTAATGTGGAAATAGGACGATATTCAGCATTTGTAGTTGCTTCAATAGCTGTTTGTGTCATTGGTATAGAAAAGATATCAAATTCATTAGTACAACATTCAAAACTATTTGAATTTAGGAACGCCATTATGAAAAGATGTCCTGTATATGTTTACGTTTTGTTGGTGGTCCAAACTTTACAATTGCAGGAGCTTTCCTCTTGCGTGACCGTCTCTTGCCGTTACCAGTTAGCAACTGCCCAACTTTATTAATTGCTTTTGTCTTTAAACTATTACCAGCTTCTTTTACACGTGCACGAACCGATTCTTTAAATGGTCGATTTTCTAATACATCAAACGCAACTTGCATACCCGTTTGTAATGCTTGACGTCCTACATTTTTTGCACCTTTTTTAAGAAATGGTAAAGCAAAACGAAATAATCCTTTAAAGAAACTACCTATACCATGTCCCCTTTGATATACAGGTCCTGAAAATATAGTATTCCGCGCCCACGGTGATAAGTAACACGTCTTGCTCTCATTTTATTATTATTATTATTATTTAGAAGATGCCGGAGAGCGTTTAAAATGTAGTGTTACGGTCAGTGTCCCAGAACGAAATGGCAAATTTCGCCCTGCATGATCTTTTAATAGTATTTCAATAGTGTTAAAACAAAATTTTGCAAGTGGCATATAATGAATATCTTCAAATGTAATTGTTTGAACTTTTCCATATTTAATATCAGAGATTGTTGCTATACGTAATAATGGTGCTTTTGTATCACCTAAAAATTGATATTGTATAATATCTGTATAAACAAAAATTTAGTGTGGATATCCGATATCTATGTATGGTTGTTTGAATCCGTGAGATTCTTTTACAAGATCTGATTTTGCAGAAAAACCTAATTGTAAAGCTAATGTAGGCGACAATGTAACTGATTCTACATGTTCATCACATTCAACATGTACAACATTTGAAAAACTAAATCTTATAAAACTCGATATTGCGTTTAATTCTTCTAGTAAATGATGAATGGATGGATAATATCCAACAAGAATTTTACTTTTCATAGGTTCTGCATTTTTAAATTTGTACCATATAACGTTTTCATCCACGGTAACATTATAAACTGTTAATGGAATATGTACTTCACTTAATCCTACATCCAATCGGATTCTGATAAACGAATATTATTTTTTAATTGATTAATAAAATGTGTTGGACTATTTGTAGGATATACATCAGCACTAGCATTTGAAACTAATGTAATGTAAAAACTATCATCAATACTTTCAGAAATCATTTTCGTTTAAAGTGAAGTGTTACGTTTGAAGTTCCAAACGAAATGGTAATTTTAACCCGTGTTCATCTTTTAAGTTTACTTCTATTGTATCAAAATATTTCTTTTCAACTTTAACATAATGTGGTGTGTGAAACACAAAAGATTTTACATGACCGTGTTGTACATTATATACACTAAGCTTTCGAACTAATGGACCTATATTTTGTTGTTGTTTTACAATATCAATGCAAACATTAATTGTATTGGGAATATTATAATCTAAATCACATGGAAATTTTCCACGTGCTAATATTAAATCAACATTTTTAACTTTTGTGTATATAACATTTTTAACATCAAGCGTATTTTCATTAATAAATCCAAAAATCTGTTGTAATCCTGGTGTAACACCAATCATACATTGATCTTCTAATTTTAAAGAATGTTTTATAACAACTTGATTTTTATTTTGTAAATAGTGTAACATACGAACATTTTCAGGAATTAATTGTAGAATCGATTCAATTGATGAATAATATCCAGGTGTTATTGGAAAATGGTAGCGTTCAACTTTATCATCGATAACACTAGTAATTATAATTTCTTCATTTTCACCAACATTGTAAAAACTCCACGGAATATTAATTTGTGTTAATGCAACACCCCATTCCCCATCACTTAAATCAATAGGTTGTGCCAATTTAACTCGAAATGATGATGTTGTATTATTATCAAAAAGATTGCTACTTGCATTTGAAGGGAGAGTAACGTAAAAGTCGTGTGTAAAGTTCGAATTCATTTTGCAGACTGAATAGAATCTGATCTAATCCACGAATTCATACTTGATGGATATCCTAACCATTTTACATACATCCACCCTTTTTTACGTTTTAATACTTTTTCAATGAGATATGTTTTCTTTGAATTTATAATTAATTTTTGTAATTCTTGTGCATAAAATATTCCTTTAATTTCTTCACCGTTTTAATCTTTTAATTTGTAAGTGACAGGATCTGACTTAATACATTTGTCAACAATAAATATTTCTTGTGACCATTTAGGTAAATATCCTTTTTCTAATACATGTTTATACTTACTAACACGTACATAATCACCCGCATTAAATTTACATGTTATATTCTTTTTATTATTTTTATTTCCGTATAATGTCTCCCACACTTGATTCACATTGGAATCATTTACTTGTGCAGGTGCCATTTTAATACTTGAATGGTATGAATGATTATAATTTTTTACAATTTGATCTAATACATTAATATAACGATAAGTATTCTTTGCAGTAAAATAACGATACAATCTTTCTTTTAATGTACGTATAAAACGTTCTGCTAACGCGCATTTAATTTCAGAATGAACACTATAATGATTAATTTCATATTCTTTAAACAATCGTTTTACATGACGATTATAAAATTTACCGCCTAAATCTGTTTGTACGTTAAACACGGGTAACTTGAAAATTTTAAAAATTTTTGTTATTGCTTTTACCATTTCAGGACCTTTCTTTGTTTTTAACGGAACACAATATGGGTAACGTGAAAAAATATCAATACAACATAATATATATTTATAATTATTATTATACTTTGCAATATTTTGCATATCTGCTAAATCCATTTGTAATGTTTCATTTGGTGCACTAACATAATACTTTTTACGTTCAAAAACTTTACGAGCTGGTGCATGTAATGTATAAGCATCTTGAGAAGCTAACCAATTTTTAATTTTCTTTTTAGATAACCTTGTTTTGCGTTGTAATGTTTGTATACTTGATAAAGAATCAGGATTTGAATAATCATAATATATTTTTGATAATTTTGTCAATTTTTTACATACTATATTCTTTCCACTGTTTAAATAAATTAGCAACTACTGCAGGACTAGTAGATTTTCTTACTTTACGAATACGTTGTCTACTACTACTACTACTACTACTACTATTCACTTTTGATGCTGGTGTGCTAATAGGTGTACCAATAAATTCTTTAGGAACATTAAGATCTTCTAATAATTTTTTAAATTCATGAATACCTAAAGGATTTCTTGAATATTTTCTTGTACGAACAACATCATTTACTAAATCTATAATATTTGAACCTGGTATTGTTTTTCCTTGAATACGTACAATGCCAGACTTATCCCACTGAATTTTATCAGAACTTGTCAACTGTTTTAATAATAGATCTGTTTTCCTACGAAGTGTTTTCGGTACTGATTGTAAAATGTCTAATACAAATGGTAAAATAGAAGTATTGCTATCTTGTTTGGAACTTGATGATAATTTTTCTTCTTCTTCTTCTTGAATGATAGGTAAAGTAATAGGCTTATGTGAAGAAGAAGATGTATACTGTAAATAACGATGCAAAGCTTGTTGATATAATTTCCACTTTTGTTGTACACTAAGATCACGGCGTTTTAAGATATTATTCATTTCTTCATCTAAAAGTGACTGATGTGAATCTATGGATTTAAGATTTGTACAGCATTTTCAGGAACTAAAATCATTTTACGTAATTCTGACATATTTAACGACTGAAAATACTACTTCCTACTGCTGCAAGAAGTGGTCCCAAGATTAACGGTAAAAACGCACCACCTTTTTGTAGTAACAACTTCTTCTTTTTCTTCAATGCAGTACGCTGCTGAGATAGAGCACGTAAGATCTTTTTATGTCTACGTAAACGTTGCTTCTGACGAGAATTTAAAGGAGTGTTTCCTTTTATTGTGTTTTTAGCTACTTGAGATATTGTTCTTATTAAATCCCCTGAAGCATTTTGTAAAATTTGTTTTCGTTTTGCATTTTTGCATTTGCACAGAGCACGAAGCGTGCTGTAGTGTTGTTTCACCTTCAACATCTTGATGCAGACTAAACAAAAATTTCTGTATGCATGTCTTACGTTAGCGTACAGATGCATGATTTCATTCGGAAAAATATTTGTACGTATTCGCAATGCATCGTTTGTTTTTTGTAACAAGTCAAATAATAAATAAGTGTGAGGCTCCCGTGTTACTTCTTCGAACACACTCACGACTTCTTTACTATACCGAGGCATAATTTGCCTTGCTAAATATTGTATTTGTAATTTATCACGTGGATTTTTAAATACTATTATATAATGTGCATTTAAACTAATATCACGTGCATGTTTTCCTTTTGGAAATAAATTTTGAATAATAAATATTACAGTTAACTTTTTATGATGTGCATACTTTGTAAATAAATTAGCAACATCGCCATTAGTTTCCGACATTTAATCATCAAGTATTAACAATGAATTTTCTTTAATTTCAAAATTATTCATGTCAGGTATTCCCTCTACAAAACGTATTTTTGCATTTCCATCTAATTTTGGTATTACTGCACCATAACACCAAACAATATCATTAAATTTTATACTAAACATTTGATCACATTCATTAAGTAAACGATTTACAAAACAAGTTTTACCAGCCCTTGAAGGACCAGCAATTAAAATAGTAGAGGGATGTTGAACTTTAACATCTTGTAATCAAATGAATGCATACAATAGAGACTCTGCTTTATATACACACTCACACTCATACATTCACATATTTTCGAACATGTGAGGAAATAAAAGATAAAATTAAAGCTTGAAATGACTAGTTTATATATATATTGTTTGCACCGCAAACGAAATGAATAAAAAAAATCACTGGGATATAAGATTAAAGCTTAAAATGACTAGTTTATATATTGTTTGCACCGCAAACGAAATGAATAAAAAATCACTGGGATATAAGATTAAAGCTTAAAATGACTAGTTTATATATAGTTTGCACAGCAAACGAACAAATAAAATGATCACAGCGTAGCTGCTCTGGCATACGAACCAATAAGAAAATCACTGGGATATAAAATTAAAGCTTGGAATGAAAAAAATCATGAATAAATTAAAATAAATTAGGAATAAATTAAAAATAAATATTTTAAGAACGGTTATGCTGTGCATACGAGCTGGTTTTAAAAAAAGAGACATTCATACAACTCACATTCATTCATTCGTGGGTCTACAACCGTAAGGTACACTTGCACGTTTTTGTATTGGTTCATCGTCAGTTACGTCAGGTTCGTCAATACGTTTTCGTTTTTTGTTGACCTCACGGTGTGTCTTTGTCTCTCTACAGCTAAAGATACGGAACCCCGGTGTACGAACGATACTGTTTGGGTTTTCTATTACTGTGGACTCTAATTGTCCAGACACTAATTTATAGAAACTCTCAAAGTTAATTTTTTGAGAGGTTCTATCGTTTAGTGTTATCCCCCTAATTTTGAATATATCGCGATCATCCCCTTGGGCGTTTGTTAGCCGCATTGCGTAGTTTTTACAGCCAAGACCAATAAAGGTTGTAAACTCCCAACCTTCAGGAATTTCATTTGTAAGATCACCCAAATAGTTTCCGAGCGGTAACAAGGGTTCCTCATCTTTTTTCTGTAGGTACATGATACTGTCAGTGTCACAGTAGATTACTCTGTCAGGTCCTACAGTCGTCAGTAGTTCGTAAAGTCTAACTCTAGCCCACGAAGTAATAAATGCGGCTAGTATCACATTAGAAAACGCTAACGGAACGTTTTCGTTTTCAATGTCTCTGTATGTGACAATGAGATGGTCATCATCAATTGGTATCACACTTTGAATTTCATACCTTGCCGTAGTTAAATACCTAAGAAATGTGACCTCATCACTAACGATTATACTCTGTGACATGTCTGTGCGTTGCGCCCACTTTCCATACAATGAATTGAGGTATAGTTTCGCACATTGCCTCAATCCAGGGTTCGTCCTAATATTATCATAATTTAATCGTATGCCTTCATGGGCATAATATTCTTCGATATATTTATGTTTGTCTTCTTCAGTGGTACAGTAAGCAGGAAAACCAGAGGCTTCCTGCTTCATCTGAAGGAAGGAATTCACATAGGTCCCGAACAGCCCACCTGAATTCCCCTCTTGAGGATCTAAGAGTTCAAATTCCCATATCTCATGTATATCGATTATTTTGTAACCTTTTTTAAGAGCAAGGTGTAACTCTGGAGTGCAAAATGTTCCTGTGAGAGCACACTCAGCATCACTATGAGTACATTCATTAGTGTTTTCTTCTTCCATACATGTGCGGCAAAGGCCGAAAAGTAATCGACCTCCCGCAACGTATGGTAAGATCGGAAAATAGAGGTCCTTTGCACGGACAATTGTGCATTTGACTACACCGTGAATACTTTCCACATCTGGAAAGTCCGGTCCCGTGTAAATCTTAGGTGATTTAACCGGCATAGGTTTACGCGCCATTACCCATGGGTACAGGCTAGTTACATCGGCATAATAAATACGCTCATCACTCGTACAATTGACGTAAGAACGAAAGACCTTCGTGCGACCACCGTTGTAACAGTTCTTAGGAATAAGAAAATCAGGCAGATTAGTACAACGTTCTTGAACAAACTTTTGCACTTCCTTGTCCGTCTTTACCTTATTATCCCAAGAACATTCCCATATTTCATATAGGTTTACACCTATACTTTTCAGGTACTTACGGCGGCGCATGGTTTGCTCATATCGTTTCTCCATCATATTGTACGAGTCTTGTGCATCGTGCAAAACCGCGTCACGGTTAAAGGGAAAACAAAGGCGACAAGCATGGAAATAACATACGTAATACTCGAAGATAGCGTTGAGTCCTTCGTGCCATCCATCGACCTTGTACCTACCAATATACTTTTCCCCACCTCTCCTAGCATGCTGGATTTTTATCCCTAATTGGTCTTCCATATACATAAGCCATTGCATAGCTTTTGTACTATACTTGGTCTTATGATGAAATCCCAACGCGGGAATGATAGGAATAGTATTTTCCGGTAAGTGCAATATTCGATATGTTCGCATTGCAAGACTTGCAATGGTTGATGATGTTATGAAACATTGCAAACCCTCCGTTTTCTTTTCAATAATATCGCTAAACTTGATGACCGCTTCTGTTAGAATTCTAACATCATTTTTACAATAAGCCAACATATCCTTCTGCAGGTTAAACTCCTCGCCACTTTCCGCACGTTCTTGGTGCCAGGCCTCCAGTTGTTTTCTTTCTTCTGTGCTTCGTCCCTCAGGATCATAGTACTTAAGCGGAGGGTAGGGACCGACATAATTTTGATTCTCTTCAGTATTAAACAAATATGGGAAATCTCCCTTCTTTAAATTTTGACTAAGGCCTAACGTTTTCGGTAATTTTGATAATTTCACACCAATATAAAGGAAAAAGTCGCGAAAAAAGATAGGGTTACCTATGTTAATATTAAAAATCTTTTGACCCTGAATAAGAACACTAGGTACAATATGCTGGTCTTCTATTAGAGTTCTAAGACAGAAGAGACCATCGTATCTGGATGCATTATGAGCGATCACCAGGATCTTTTGAAAGACAGGACGTTCTACTAACACGTGGTTAATAAAATCCGTCATTGTCTTAAAAGAAAACGAACGATTTCCAATATTGTCACCGCACGTTTTACAAGGCTCGTCGATACCTTTACTTATACAGACGTGACATACATGATGACAACACACCAGTACAATTTCATGTTCCCTTTCACCGCGCTCATTCGGCGCCTTCAACATTGTCTCTACATCATAGGTAATGTACATAAACCTTTTCGTATGAACAGGTTGCTGTCTCTGAACAAAACATGTATGATTTGTATCAACATACGCGCGGCATGTTGAACAAAAATGTTCACCACACATGTGTTCAGGTTTTCGCCCCCTCTTATCAAAGATGATACCACAATCGATGCAGAGCTTTACATTATCACATACGGATTTAGCCGCTTTATTATGTGTCAGATGGCTGTCAAAACAAATACCCTCAGCAAACTCTCTATTGCATGCATTACATTTAATTCTGTTTGCAGTATAGTCCCGTTCGTGAGTATGTTCGCAAAAAGTACAACGAGTTTTACACTTATGTACCCAATATCTTTCATCATAAGCTTTCAAACAATAATAACAATACTTCCGTGCCTTGAGAAAAGTTCTAATATTACGAATGGGTTCGAAATGACCAATAGTGTTACCTCTTTGATATAGGATAAAAATCTTATTTTCTGCATGATCTCCCGGGTAACGTACTATATATTCCCGATTATTCTTTTCAACCTCCTCATAAACAACGATTTGATATTCCCCTTTCAAATATGCTTGAAAGAGGTCCAAATCAGAGATGTCACAACCTTGCTTACTTTTAACGTTAACTCCTGCCATCTCGCAGAGAACTTCTGCTTTAAAAAGCCACTTATTATAATCTCTTGTTTTTAAATGATATAAAACTTTACTACTTGCGGTATGTTTTGTTATTCCATATATTATGGCCATGGGGAGGCAGTACATATTCTTATTTTCAATGCGAATTAATCGCTTTTCCAAGTAATCTTGGTATTTGCAATATTTTTGGACAGCACTCATTGCATTAGGTCTTCCTTGTCCGTGCAAATTCTCTGCTATATGGAATCGAAAAAATACTTCTTCCCCTAAAAGGAACACTTCATTCGAATTTAGTACTCGTTCGATTGAAGTGAGGACTGTTCTAGCAGTGAAATTGTCCTTTCTTCTAAACGGCACATACACTGGTTTGTTATTAGTACTATTACTACTTTCAACGTATAAACCAATGTAGTCCATGGGGCGTGCATTGGAGATCACATGTTCCAACGCAAAATCGATTAAACTTTCGATATAGGCCTCTGGGTTATTAATATTCTTTTCATCACCCACAGGTCTGACGACAATTTCATGGCCCGTAAGATGAAACTTACGAAACCTTTGTCTGCTTTGTCTTACAACTTCGAAATTGCTATTTCTTTGATTATCCCCGCCATGACTATTATCACTACTACTACCACTTGTACTACCACTATTATGACTACCAGTAGTACTACTTGTACTATTCTTATTTACGTTGCCATGTCCAACCATTGGTGGGACACTAGCAGATGACGGTCCAGGCTGAGGAGAAAAAATCAATTGGTTCCCATAGTCATGATTATCCTGTACACAATATTGAGCTGGGTTGTATACAGGATTTTCTCCCTGGACCTGTTGCGTGGGTATAACCACAGCATTGTCCTCATTTTCAACCAATCTCCTCATTTCTTCTTCAATTGGTAATTCAACGGAATTTAAATTGCCAATCCCATCTGCTTTATCATTTAGGAAAGCTAAATCTTCATTTGATAACAAATATAAATTATTAGGACTCAAGTTATGACTTTCTTGAGGGGTCATGACTATGGCATTATTATTTTCAGATGGGGTTAAGCATGGTTCCAAAACAAATCGCGAGCCAAAATAAAAAAACTCAGATAACTCTGTATCATTTATCCTATCTACCTGACCTTCCCCACAAGCTAATAAATACATAACTTTATCTAGAGCCAATTCATACGATTCTTTACTACGGAAAAAACCGTACACAAACAAATCCAGTACGTCAGCACTGCTTACACAGTGCTGGAGAAGTAGTATATCATTACCTTCAAAGACACGAAGGGTCCGCAATATGGCTTCGCATCTCACCGATCCCCTATGGCCAAGTCTGTTTAATTCCATAATGGCTTTCCACGTACTAAAAACCCTAGGGTGCTCGTTGAGACCGCGCAAGACCTCTTGCAGGTAGATTTCAGCAATCATATTTAATTCTTCAGTCGGGCAGAAGAAATCCATCTAAAAATAAAACAAAGAAAAACTATTTTGAGTAATCAACTCCACTTTAATAAAAAAAAGATCAAATAAATACTTCTTTTAAGCAACGCTCACATAATAATATCATATAAAAGAAAAAATTAATCATCTTTAGTTAATTATTGATATGTAAATAGAAATCAATCAAGTTACTTTATGAAAAATCAGTAAATATATTCACTTATATTGAATTATAAACTATTCTATTAAAAATATCCACAAACACACACAGAGAGAGAGAGAGAGAGAGAGAAAGAGAAAGAGAGAGAGAGAGAGAGAGAGAGTCTCTCTTTGTTCATTAATATTGGTTAAATACAAGTCAAGTACAATTAAAAAACTATATAATTTCTTTCTTTTTAAAAAAATCATAATAACCATAAGAAATACATACCTTTCAAGGCTTAGTTCTCCGTTCACAATCCACAAAAAAGAAGAAGAAGAAATCTCAACTGGGATAGTCGGTACTTTTAATATAATTGCTAGCACCACGACGCTTAGCACAGCTTCAATGTCTGTAATAAAACAGGCCTCAATAAATATATTGATAATCCTGTATACTTTATTTAATACTATTAAAATAGGTTTAATAATCAGGAAAGCTTTCTCTGTGATCTTTAACGCACGCCGACGTAAGAAAAAATGATAAGCGTACACATCAAACACATGTTATATCATGTTCTATCAAGTGTTCTTCCTTTCCCACCACTAACAGTGACACCTAGCGATAGAATTTTAAATTAACTTTAGTTTAGTTTACCACCGTGTGCTGTGTTGAGGTATTTTGTTATTAGTCCTGAATATATATTTATATTTTAAAGGTACAGTATGATATATATTTCTTTTTATCCATTAAATACTACTAATAGCATTAAATAAGTACCAAGAACCCTTCTCACCATTGTGTTCTGTTAATAAAACATAGTTTGTGAGGGCATAATTGATTCTTCTTCTATCAGTAAACCACCAAACGTTCATTATATTACAAATCCCTAAGGGGGACCCACCAACACATATGATCCTTCAGTTAAACATAATTATCATCATGTTATTACCTATTCAGAAAAAAACGGAATTGTAGGGACTAACTAATGGGAGACACGGTATCAGTTGGTAAAACATGATAGAAATAGCCAAACATAATTTCCTTTTGCTATAATACAATACTGTTAAAATCTAGGGTCGCCTATAACTAAGGGTGGAAGGGCCCCCCGCCAGTTATAGCTACGTGCTACAATAGTCGTACATAATTCTTTTTTTGCTATAATACTGCTAAATCTAGGCAATCTATCTGAGAGGCAAAAACCACTTAGTTGGAGGGATATAGTACGAATAGGAGTACATAATTTCCTTTTGCTATAATACTGTTTAAATCTAGGGTCGCCCGTAACTAAGGATGGAAGGGCCCCCCGTTACTTGTAGAAATATACTACAATAGTCGTACGTAATTTCCTTTTGCTATAATACTGCTAAAATCTAGGCAATCTCTCTGAGAGGCAAAAGCCACTTAGTTGGAGGGATATAGTACGAATAGAAGTACATAATTTCCTTTTGCTATAATACTGTTTAAATCTAGTCAATCTATCTGGGAGGCAAAAGCCACTTAGTTGGAGGGATATAGTACGAATAGGAGTACATAATTTCATTTTGCTATAATACTGTTAAAATCTAGGCAATCTATCTGACATGCAAAAACCCCTTCATTGAGGAACATGCTACAAATAGTCATACATCATTTCATTTTGCTTCGAGGATACACAACAAATTTTCAAATCAAAAGACAGTGTTCAATAACCACTGTATTTAGGGGGTCCGTCCGTCCTTTCTCTCTCTCTTTCTTAACATTGAGTTGAGTTGATTTTGAGTTTATCGTCCCGTTCAGCAGCGAGGCTATATGAGACGTGGACCTACTGATTAACGTGGAATCCGAACCACATGAGCTCCCGCCGGGAATCGAACCCGGGTCTCCCGCGCCAAAGGCGAGTACGCTAACCGCTTAGCCACTATGCGGTATGTGGCTACCAACCCCGCAAATAACTAACATTCAGTAATATTTATTATTAAAACACGATAATTTAAATTATAATGTGGGGAAAAGCGCTCCCTCCCTCCCCAAAGACTAAAACATTTCTTTCTTTCTTTCTGGAAGTACTAGTCTTAGTTCAAACATTTGCGTTCCTAAAAGATTATCAGCTATGTTGCCAAAGCGTACTTTTATGCCATCTATTGGCAAATGATCTTAAACAGTTCAAGTCCCCTCTGTACATCGTACATATATATTAGGTATAACTGATTTTAAAGTGATCATGTTTCAGTACACAATCGGTATAAGTTAAAAAATCGTTACAAATGAATCAAACATATTGTAATTAAGCACACTATAATTAAGCAAATAAAACTCTACAAATAAATGGTCCGTCTTTAGCCCTTGGTAAATCATAATGGCGGTTGTTAAGGGAAACAGCCGTATATTCATTTTTTTATATGTTCGCAATTTTTTAAAATATTTTCGAAATTATTTGTAGGTTCACATTTTTAATATGTTCGCAAATACAATTTGCTCCGAGTAATTTATTACGAGAGGTTAAATTAATAGAAATCGATCCATAAAATAAGTTGCTCCGAGTAATTTATTAGGAGAGTATCTTTTATTCTCTCACACATATTATTCGAACATGATATTTTTTACAATGAGCTTCTAATGAAGCGAAAGAATGAAATAATAATAATAATAATAATAATAATAATAATAATAATAATAATAATAATAACTCTTGTCATAATTACAAAATGGTCGTAGGTTTATTTCCCCACAATATAATTAGTCCCAAGTTCAATTTCTCAAAAGCAACTCATGTAGTTTACCAATAATTATTCAAAAAACTTCCATTATAATTAAGTGAATAATACAAGTCAATTTAACATTTAAAAAGTTCTCACCTTAAAAATCAGAGTTCGTTCTGTTAGAATCAGCAACGAAAAAAAACTTCAATAAACACAACAACAAATAAAGTTTTCAACACGCACATATACACATATATAAAATACACATATAAAATACAATTGCAAAAAATTCATTTTTCTTTATTAACATATATATATATATATATATATATATATATATATATATATATATATATATATATATATATATATATATATATATATATATAAGGATTTCAATGTGTCCCTCCCCCAAGCATCATGTTTTCATCAGGTTTTCAACCCGATTTCATTAATTATAAATAAAGTCATTATGTCCGCTAACATCATTTATTCATTGCTACACCAAGAAATCTAAAAATTTCTTATTTACAAGATCATCAACCGCTGGAGAAATTTCATTCAGACAGGGTATTGACATTGGGCCATGTACCTATGTACGGTTCTCATCTAATTAAGGAAGATGCTTACATGTAACACTTTCACATTGCCAAAATCAGATATTGCCACAAAAATACATTTACGTGTTTGTCCAAAACATCTTGTAAAATGGAAGAAAAATTAAATTTCTATCTGTCTTCTTCATCACTGCTGATAAGTATCGCTGTGACAATCATAGTTAATGGAAAAATATTTCAGTATATCGCCAGACAGTTTTCTCACGGTCAAGGGGAAAGCGTCTAAGGTTATTTCAGTACATATTGACAAGCGGAAATAAAATTAAAAAGTGCACTGACACTCTATATCTGTGTCACCACTTAATGTTCTAACGTAAGCAAAGGGAAAACGCGTATACCCGGAAGTAAACCCATTTACAAAAATAAAATTGTGTTTATTCTAAGCTAGCCTTCTCTGAGAGACGGAAGAACAATTCAGTCACTCCGTATTTCAAACTTGACTGTAAACACGGAGTTAACTATAAGGAATAAACAAATCAATAAAACGATGAATATAAACAAAATAAATAAATAAACTATTCAAATCATACACACACACTTCCTATTTCACATATGTTTTTTTTTCTCGCCAATTTATATGCAAGGATTGCAATAATTCTCTCATACAGCGTTCACCCCTGGTGCTAAGGGTCCCGGGTTTATTCTCAGTACAATACAGCGTTCACCTCTGGTGCTAAGGGTCCCGGGTTTATTCTCAGTACAATACAGCGTTCACCCCTGGTGTTAAGGGTCCTGGGTTCATTCTCATTACAATACAGCGTTCATCTCCGGTGCTAAGGGTCCCGGGTTCGATCCCAGTACGTATCACATAAACTTTTACACATTATAAGTGTTCTCAGCTTCTTATTTTAAAATATTTTCGAAATTATTTGTAGGTTCACATTTTTAATATGTTCGCAAATACAATTTGCTCCGAGTAATTTATTACGAGAGGTTAAATTAATAAGAAGCGAACCGTTAAATATATTAGGAGAATATCTTTTATTCTCTCACATATTGTTCGACAAATCTTTTATTCTCTCACATATTGTTCGTGTAATATATTCAATATTATTATTATTAATTTAATCACTACTACGGATTATTAATTTAATCACTACTACGGATTATTAATTTAATCACTACTACGGAAGTAAGTGATACAGAATGACGTATCATCATATCAACAGATTTAATTCAAATTCAAATTTCCATTATTATTTTTAAAAATATCCAGTATAGAGTCTGTACACACACGTATACAGACGCGAAAAAGAGGACACGACCTTTACAACAATACAGACATGTCAGCACAACTAAAAAAAGAAACATACAACTTTCCAAACACACGTAAGCATGTCATCAAACCCTAATGACCTAACCCAACCGTCTGCCAACACATCCCATGAAAGGACATGACTTTCTATATTATTTATAAAACATAACGGTACCTGTAGAATAGTTCAGTCTCACCTACTATTTTAGTGTTGATCAGTATATCTGTTTGCTGTCTGATTTTATCACCTTCTGCGATAACTAAGTTAGCCGATTCGTGTGCAAAAATAAATTTAATTTTTAAATAAATTTAATAAATAATCGTTTGTACCACCACACATTTGCAAGGGAATCATAGAAATGCTAAACAGATTTGCATCATTGAATGTTCTTCAGAGAACTTCTGTTTGTACCGACTCTGGACCGACCTGTTACATTCTCACTTGATGATCATGTGAAAAGCAGAAATTGTAGATAGTTGTGTTTTCTCACTGACCTCTTCAGTTTGACACAAGCGAGGAACCATGTGATCTATGAGTGACTATAGAGGTACTTCCCCTGTAATTTCCGTAGTAATAACATGTTTTGGATAGCAAAAGTGGTTCGCTTCCTTAATTCTATGATAGGGAGCGGATATAATTTAGAACCCAGTTTTTCGGCTTGCTCGCTAATTCATTGATACTGACGAGTAGATAAATTAGTGTCCACCATTAAGGCGAGCACTTTTCCGGTGTCAACGACGCTGCCTTTTGAAGCAAGGGTACTAGAGCTTTCTTAATTGTTGTTTCTCTATTCAGAGATGCAGTGGAGATTTCTTTGACAACAGCTGAAGAATCACCTTTGCCTCCTTTTCTTAATTGTACTGCAATGGCGGTACTAAGTTCTTCAGTGGATGACTGTACAAGATGTTTTATTTTAATAGTTTTAGCCTTAGAAAAGCACACAGAAAAAGGTTTTGTGGTGGACCAGGTTGGACGTTCGTGATGTGCTAGAAACATTGTATCGTCGGAAATAGTGACGTACCCATCAAGCGACCGGGAATGGCAACGGAGAAAACGTTGTTTATGTCTTTTTATCTTCTCCCATTTACTTCTGATTTGCTGACAAAAATTATTTTGTACTGTTTAGATAAGTACTAACACGTTCAACATCCACTTTATTACCTATTTCTTGCGAGACATGAGTAATAAAATTGTCAAACTTTGCCTCCTTTGAACTTAGAACTCCTATTTCAAACAGTTTTCCTCGCGAAAGTTTAAGTGTCATTTTGGAAGAAACAAACGATAACAAGCAAGTTCTCAAACATTCGGAAGATCTCTTGATATATAGGATTACAAATGTCCTAGCTATAATATTAGCACAAACACACCGCTGAATTCGGATAAATTAAAAAGTAATACCTTTGCAAAATATCCCTTATTACTTATTACATTGCATACAAAATGTACCTTTTTGACGGACCTTAACGGGCTGACAGCTTCAACTTCTATTCATCTAAACACACCACTAGCAAAGTAAGTATCACAGATTCACACAACTGTTTCAGTTTTAAACACTCAACAGACACAGAACACAGGTGAAGCAAACTCTTTGCTCTAATTAGACGCGGATACAGCTGACCGGAGTGCGAAGATGTTAGTGCATGTTTGGCGTGCTTCTAGTACCCCGTTTGGTGGGGATTCGGCGAACTAACATCGTTTTCTTGAGCATTGGACATCCTAGAAACAAAATATAGCGCTCACAAGGAGTTCTCGTTAAGTAGATATTTTGAATTTTTTCCACCTAGGTTGCTGAAACTTCACACTGTGCACAGGTTCACACGTTTCACTATGTTGGCAGCAACTTTACTAAGAGTAGAAGTGTTAATCTTCTCAATGGCACTGTTCGTTTCTAGGTCTTGTATAGTTCAAGGATTGTTCTTGTATAGCCTACCTCTTGCTTTAAGTAACACCATAGAAATGAATAGTAGTGTTGCCAGGTGCATGTAAGTAAAAGTTTTATCATGATAATTTAATTTTTTTAGTTTTTTCAGGAATTGAATAATGTAGACAGATCCTTAACACACCTTTTGATGCACTGAAAACATCAGCAATGTTGTCAATTCAGAGTGTTAATTTATGAAAACTACGAATTCCCTTGTTCTCCCTTAGAGAGGCCTCATCCCATTAGTTATTGGTGAAAATGAAAAATTCTTTTTTCTTCTCCATACTTTCTAATCTACTCCAACTAAACAAACTGAAAATTAACAACAGAACATCCATATGTATGAGTTATGAGTCAATTTACATGTTTTACAAAAAAATTGATTTACACCTTCGGTTACATCTGGCAACACTGTGTGGTTTCTAGTGTACTTCAATCGTTGCTTCCTAGTTTAAAAATACATGCATGTATAAGGCTTCATTTTGGTATAACCACTATGTGTGTGTTGCTTCAGGTTCAAAAGTTCTACTATCCCAAACTCCGGGTTGCAATGTATATTGGACACTCTGTATGAACCCTACTAACAAGAAAGCTTTCTGTAGTTGGTGGGTGTTTTGGTTTTGGCTTTCTACCCTTGTTCTTGAAACGCATGCTTTCATACAATCTGTCTTTTGTTGTACTTGCAAGCGGTGCTTTAGACTCTTCGCAGAGCGTCATAGCATCACTGGCCGTTCATTAGCTATTGACTTGACTTTAGAAAAGCTTGCGTCAAGCTTAAATGTAACACTGAATGCAAAGTTGTACCATGTAACTTCATTAATGGAATCCAACTTGCGGCATGCTTGTACGTTTTCCAAACAAGCTGGATTCAAGTTTTGTTGACTTACAATTCAAGCCTACAGCAAGCGGTTTGAAAGTTGTCTCTACGGAAAAATGTATACAAGCTATTTTCAAACACTCATTTGTTCTAGGGAATGATATTATATACTCAAATTTGATACGAAATCATTAGCTTCAAGCTGTCACCCAGTTCTCAAAATTATTTTGGCTAAAATGACCCAGATCTCACAACATAGAGAAGCCTACAATTCGAGCTCCATCTACGACCTATCCATCAATTCAGAACATGTTAAATTATATATGTTCACTGTTATCAGTCAAGGGCGTCATTTAGAAATCAGATTTTCGGTCTAATTTAAGCACCAGATATTGTAATGTTGCTCTAATATAGTCATCTCTGTTACCTTGTCCACATATTTTTCCAGTGCACCCCATCACAAACTTCAATCATCTTTGGACTGATTGGATGTGACAGGAGACGCTTATAATTTCAAAATCTAGGCAGAGTTTTATTTTGCATAAATGCCAAAATATTTTCTGTTGTCTATCTATGCATTTACTGGAGTCGATGTTAACTTACGTTTCGTCCAATCAATCAGTTCAGCGTAGTCCTTGGTATTAAAATATATTGAGGGAGGCATATAAGTTCTCCCCATCATCCGTTGATTTCTAGTTTTCAGTATTTTTCTGTAATCCAACTTCCCTATGACACTGAAATAGTACAAAGGTGTTAAACTTTTGTCAAGAGTCAGCCGGAAAAATCTCGGAGAAAATAAAATATAGCTATATTAGAGCAACATTGCAAGCTTCGGTGCCTAAATTAGGCGAAATACGATTTCAAGATCACGCCTTGACTAATAACTGTAAACATACAAAATTTAAGATGCTCTGAATGATTGGATAGCAGTAGTAGTGGTCCCGTTATGCGCGAATGACTCATCCTCACTCTCTTTTATGACCGGGGTGAAAGGTCAATGACCTTGGCCCGGGGTCAATGACCTAGGGGTACAGAGAACCATTCCCTCTAAATTTTGGCAGGGGTACCATGGCCCACCCCCTAAATTTTGGCAGGGGTACATAGGACCACCCCCCTTAAATTTTGGAAATTGCCAAATCTAAAAATTTGGTGTGGTAGCCTAGGACCATAGTATGTACCTCTATCAGTATTAGGTGTCTATGTCGTTCCCTTTCATGGGTAAAAAATTGCCAAAAATTCAAATTTCGGGGGTTTTTGACCTAATTTATCCCCTTTGATGAGGTATTATTACCCTATATAGTTATATGGGCGTATACAGGGGTCCATTACCTTTCATAACTATGGGTATATTAATGCACCCCTTGAAAAATTTGGGAGGGGTACCTTGGCCCACTCCTTAAATTTTGGAAATTGACCAATTTAAACTTTTGGTATTATAGTGCAGGACACTAATATGTATCATGATAAATTTGGGCGGTCCACCTCGTTTCCTTCTAGGGGTACAAAATCGTCAAAATATAAACGTAAGCAATACGTTGTACCACGTGTTTGGTCTTTTGGCCCAATTTATCCTCTTGGATGAGGTTCTATTACCTTATATGGTTATGTATAGGGGTCTATTCCCTATCATAAGACATAGGTACATTTGTGCACTCCTTTAAAAATTTGGGAGGGGTACTTTGGCCCACCCCTTAAATTTTAGAAATTGCTTATTTTATATATTTGGTATTATAGTACTGGACCATAACATGTATTATTATGATAAATTTGAGTGGTTCACCTCCTTCCCTTTTAGGGGTACGAAATTGCCAAAATATAAACGTAAGCAATACGTTGTACCACGTGTTTGGTTTTGATCTAAGTTATCCCCTTAGCTGAGGTCCTATTACCTTATATGGTTATATGGTTATGTATAGGAGTTTATTCCCTATCATAAGACATAGGTACATTTGTGCACTCCTTTTAAAATTTGGGAGGGGTACCTTGGCCCACCCCTTAAATTTTAGAAATTGCTCATTTTATATATTTGGTATTATAGTATTGGACCCTAACATGTATTATGATAAATTTGGGTGGTTCACCTCGTTCCCTTTTAGGGGTACGAAATTGCCAAATTTTAGTACAACCACGTGTTTGTTTTGGCTTAATTTATCCCCTTGGATGAGGTCCTATTACCTTATATGATTATATGGTTATGTATATTGGTCCATTCCCTATTATAAGACATGGGTATATTGATGCACCCTTTAAAAATTTGGGAGGGGTACCTTGGCCCACCTCTTTATTTTGGCAATTGCCCAATTTAAACATTTGGTATAATAGTATAAGACCCTAATATATATATATATATATATATATATATATATATATATATATATATATATATATATATATATATTACTATAAATTTGGGTGGTCCATCTCTTCCCTTTCATGGGTACGAAATTGCCAAATTTTAGTACAACCACGTGTTTCGTTTTTGACCTAATTTATTCTCTTGGATGAGGTCCTATTACCTAATAGATTATATAGTCTTGTATAGGGTCCATTTTCTATCATAAAACATAGGTACATTGATGCACCCCTTTAAATTTTTGGGAGGTGTACCATAGCCAATCCCTTAAATTTTGGAAATTTTTCAATTTAAGCATTCGCTATCATAGTACATGACCTCAATATGTATCATGATAAATTTGGGTGGTTCACCTTGTTCCCTTTCATGAGTAAAAAAAAATGCCAAAATATAAACATAAGCAATATGTTGTATCACGTGTTTGGTTTTTGGCCCAATTTCTCCCGTTTGATGCGGTCTTATTACCGTATATGTTTATATGGTCATGTATATAGGTTCATTTCATATCATAAGACATGAGTACATTGATGCACCCTTTAAAATTTGGGAGGGGTATCTTGACTCATCCACTCAGTTTTAGAAATTGTTTAATATAAGCATTTGGTATCTTCGTACAGGTCTTCAATATGTAACAATATAAATTTGGATGGTCCACATCGTTCCCTTTCATGGGTAAAGAACTACCAAAAATCAAATTTCGGAGGTTATTGACCCCTTTGATAAGTATTTAGCACGTTATATGGTTTATTACCTCTATATGTTTATGTTCTCTTTTAAATTTGGGAATTATAAAATAACATAATTTGGTAAACGTTTTCTAGGACCCATTGTAGATGTTGGTGTTCCTCTTATGGCCAAATATTCAAAATTTAAAGGTTATTGACCGGCTTTATTACTGAATAACTACAGGATTTATTACTTTTTCATAAGACACAGGTGTATTTGTGTACCAATCTTAAATTTTGGGAGGGGTACATTTCTTATTGTCATATCAATAATTGGTAATTGTTCTTGAAATTGGATAGTATCTCATTCATTGGGTAAATCATTGTGAAATATTAGTATGATCACGTGATCAGTTATTGACCTATGATGGGATTAGGAGTCCAGGACATTGGTACATTTAAACTTTGTAGGATAATTTGAGAATTGTCAAATGAAATTGAGTCATTGATATTGATTATTACAGCCAAATATAAACGTAAGCAATACGATGTACCACGTGATTGACCTTGATGAGGTAGTGTACAGGGATACATAGCTAACTTTATTGAATCTTATGACTCATAATCTTAAGGGAATACATGCTACAACACTGGCAAAGATATTGTTGATGCAATTTGATTGGTTGATCACTATCTTTCGTGCAATCTGATTGGCTGATCACTATATTTCGTGCAATCTGATTGGTTGCTGATTTTCAAATCTTTGCTGCATTCAGTTTTAAGTTTTGTTTAACATTTAAAAATCTTGGTTTCGTTCAACATTTTGCACTCACTGATAAATATGATCAAAACCGTTTATTTGTTAATCGAATAGTTAAAAGCCGGATAAAGTTTGACGGTTAACCGTGAAACGTAAAATTTTTTAGTTCGAAAATTTTTTGTTTGAAAACTCTTGTTTCAAATTTGTGTTTGAATTTTTTTTGTTTCAGAATTTTGTTTGAAATTTGTTTCAAAATTTTTTGTTTGAAAATTTTTAATTTTTTTGTTGCAAAATTTTGTTTGAAAATTTTTTGTTTAAAATTTTTTGTTCGAAATTTTTGTTTTGAAATTTTTCGTTTCCAATTTTTTTTGTTTAAAATTTTTTGTTTCGAATTTTTTTCAAAATTTTGTTTGAAATTTTTTCGTTTCAAAATTTTGTTTGAATTTTTCGTTTCCAAATTTTTCGTTTCAAAAATTTTGTTTCAAAGTTTGGTTTGACATTTTTAGAAGTTTGTGCACTCATTAGTAAAGAACCGGAACTGTTTAGAACTAAAGCCTCTGGCAACATTGTGGTGCAATAGTACACGTCCGAACATGATAATGCAACGTCATCAGTTTTGCATCATATATAAGTATCGTTCGAGGTAGTATTCATAATAACATCATCATGGCTTCTTGTCTGCAGTTTCTAAACACACGTGATGTGATGAAATCATTTACCAAGATTACTGATTTACAACAAAATTTACCTTATAGAATCTTAGCTAGCCAAAAAATCCCTACAAAGTTTGGATTAAGAATCGTAGTGAAGCTTGAAAATGATAAGAATATAATTTTACCAGCAAGATATTTACCCATGGAAGCATCAAAACAAGAAGAACTGCTGCGTTTCTTAAATACTGGATCTGTATTTTTATGTTACAAAGGATTCTTGGGTCGAAGTCATCAATTTGAATTTAGTACACAGCCGGTTTCGTCAGCAATTGTGATGAAATCATGAATTCAAACGTCAGCACATTCCTTTGACATCATACGTAGCTGTATGCAGAATGCGATCTATGAATTTGGTTAGTCAGCATGACGTCAGCAACTGTGATGAAATCATGAATTCAAACGTCAGCACATTCCTTTCCAATGACGTCAGTAATAACTATAAAATCAGCAAATACAATGTCATCCCACGAAATCATTTGAGCAAGTGCGTTTCAGCAGGAAAGATGTGTATTTCTAACGATAAAGAATTCCTCTTCGCAAGCTATTATCCAATAAATATATTTCAAACAAAACATGTGATGATTGGTATCAGTGCTACAACGTTTGAACCAGTGATTCGATTGGGCAAAGCAGAACAATTTGGTGTACAACTGACCTTTGAAGAATGGCAAATATTATGTTCACGAATCGACCAAATGAATGATTATTTTCATGATGAGCTAAATGTGACCATAGTCAAATCATTAGGCTCAAATCATGAAGTGGTGCTGCGTACAGTCCTCGAAGAGAAGATGGTGCTGTTACGTAAAAAGAGTACATTTCATGTCCCTCGCAACATGGTGTATCTAACGCAAACAGAATGGAACAAATTCATCAACGTATTCCAGTGCGTGAAACATGCAGTGGAAGTGTGCAACAAAACAAGTATATTCCTGAAAAAGTACTATTTTGAAAAATGTGTCATGCATATTCAAAAATGTGTCATGCATACTCAAACAAAAAATTTTGAAACAAATTTCAAACAAAATTCTGAAAAAACAAATTCAAACAAATTTGAAACAAGAGTTTTCAAACAAAAAATTTTCGAACTAAAAAATTTTAGGTTTCATGGTTAACCGACAAACTTTATCCGGTTTTTAACTATTCGATTAACAAATAAACGGTTTTGATCATATTTATCAGTGAGTGCAAAATGTTGAACGAAACCAAGATTTTTAAATGTTAAACAAAACTTAAAACTGAATGCAGCAAAGATTTGAAAATCAGCAACCAATCAGATTGCACGAAATATAGTGATCAGCCAATCAGATTGCACGAAAGATAGTGATCAACCAATCAAATTGCATCAACAATAACTTTGCCAGTGTTGTAGCATGTATTCCCTTAAGATTATGAGTCATAAGATTCAATAAGGTTAGCTATGTATCCCTGTACACTACCTCATCAAGGTCAATCACGTGGTACATCGTATTGCTTACGTTTATATTTGGCTGTAATAATCAATATCAATGACTCAATTTCATTTGACAATTCTCAAATTATCCTACAAAGTTTAAATGTACCAATGTCCTGGACTCCTAATCCCATCATAGGTCAATAACTGATCACGTGATCATACTAATATTTCACAATGATTTACCCAATGAATGAGATACTATCCAATTTCAAGAACAATTACCAATTATTGATATGACAATAAGAAATGTACCCCTCCCAAAATTTAAGATTGGTACACAAATACACCTGTGTCTTATGAAAAAGTAATAAATCCTGTAGTTATTCAGTAATAAAGCCGGTCAATAACCTTTAAATTTTGAATATTTGGCCATAAGAGGAACACCAACATTTACAATGGGTCCTAGAAAACGTTTACCAAATTATGTTATTTTATAATTCCCAAATTTAAAAGAGAACATAAACATATAGAGGTAATAAACCATATAACGTGCTAAATACTTATCAAAGGGGTCAATAACCTCCGAAATTTGATTTTTGGTAGTTCTTTACCCATGAAAGGGAACGATGTGGACCATCCAAATTTATATTGGTACATATTGAAGACCTGTACGAAGATACCAAATGCTTATATTAAACAATTTCTAAAACTGAGTGGATGAGTCAAGATACCCCTCCCAAATTTTAAAGGGTGCATCAATGTACTCATGTCTTATGATATGAAATGAACCTATATACATGACCATATAAAAATATACGGTAATAAGACCGCATCAAACGGGAGAAATTGGGCCAAAACCCAAACACGTGATACAACATATTGCTTATGTTTATATTTTGGCATTTTTTTTACTCATGAAAGGGAACAAGGTGAACCACCCAAATTTATCATGATACATATTGAGGTCATGTACTATGATAGCGAATGCTTAAATTGAAAAATTTCCAAAATTTAAGGGATTGGCTATGGTACACCTCCCAAAAATTTAAAGGGGTGCATCAATGTACCTATGTTTTATGATAGAAAATGGACCCTATACAAGACTATATAATCTATTAGGTAATAGGACCTCATCCAAGAGAATAAATTAGGTCAAAAACGAAACACGTGGTTGTACTAAAATTTGGCAATTTCGTACCCATGAAAGGGAAGAGATGGACCACCCAAATTTATAGTAATATATATATATATATATATATATATATATATATATATATATATATATATTAGGGTCTTATACTATTATACCAAATGTTTAAATTGGGCAATTGCCAAAATAAAGAGGTGGGCCAAGGTACCCCTCCCAAATTTTTAAAGGGTGCATCAATATACCCATGTCTTATAATAGGGAATGGACCAATATACATAACCATATAATCATATAAGGTAATAGGACCTCATCCAAGGGGATAAATTAAGCCAAAACAAACACGTGGTTGTACTAAAATTTGGCAATTTCGTACCCCTAAAAGGGAACGAGGTGAACCACCCAAATTTATCATAATACATGTTAGGGTCCAATACTATAATACCAAATATATAAAATGAGCAATTTCTAAAATTTAAGGGGTGGGCCAAGGTACCCCTCCCAAATTTTAAAAGGAGTGCACAAATGTACCTATGTCTTATGATAGGGAATAAACTCCTATACATAACCATATAACCATATAAGGTAATAGGACCTCAGCTAAGGGGATAACTTAGATCAAAACCAAACACGTGGTACAACGTATTGCTTACGTTTATATTTTGGCAATTTCGTACCCCTAAAAGGGAAGGAGGTGAACCACTCAAATTTATCATAATAATACATGTTATGGTCCAGTACTATAATACCAAATATATAAAATAAGCAATTTCTAAAATTTAAGGGGTGGGCCAAAGTACCCCTCCCAAATTTTTAAAGGAGTGCACAAATGTACCTATGTCTTATGATAGGGAATAGACCCCTATACATAACCATATAAGGTAATAGAACCTCATCCAAGAGGATAAATTGGGCCAAAAGACCAAACACGTGGTACAACGTATTGCTTACGTTTATATTTTGACGATTTTGTACCCCTAGAAGGAAACGAGGTGGACCGCCCAAATTTATCATGATACATATTAGTGTCCTGCACTATAATACCAAAAGTTTAAATTGGTCAATTTCCAAAATTTAAGGAGTGGGCCAAGGTACCCCTCCCAAATTTTTCAAGGGGTGCATTAATATACCCATAGTTATGAAAGGTAATGGACCCCTGTATACGCCCATATAACTATATAGGGTAATAATACCTCATCAAAGGGGATAAATTAGGTCAAAAACCCCCGAAATTTGAATTTTTGGCAATTTTTTACCCATGAAAGGGAACGACATAGACACCTAATACTGATAGAGGTACATACTATGGTCCTAGGCTACCACACCAAATTTTTAGATTTGGCAATTTCCAAAATTTAAGGGGGGTGGTCCTATGTACCCCTGCCAAAATTTAGGGGGTGGGCCATGGTACCCCTGCCAAAATTTAGAGGGAATGGTTCTCTGTACCCCTAGGTCATTGACCCCGGGCCAAGGTCATTGACCTTTCACCCCGGTCATAAAAGAGAGTGAGGATGAGTCATTCGCGCATAACGGGACCACTACTACTACTATAGCACGTAATGAAGTCTGAGTCATTTTAGAAAAATAATTTTGCGAAATAGGCGAAGAGTTGCAAGCTAATGATTTCGTATCTAATTTGGGTATCACTCTCTATAACAAATGAGTTTTAAAAACTGGTTTTGTATATATTTTAATAGAAGAGTGCGTCTATCTGTAATACTGTAAAACATCAATTTTCACGGAAATTCATTAATTTTGTTCTATATGCGCGAACTCTAAATGTTGCGCTGTAATTTTAAAACTATTTTTACCATTAATAAGTTGACAAACTTAATCTTTAACATTTAAGTGTTAAAGTAATGATTAGTGTCAGGCCTGAAATCAGCCACAAAGGTTTGGGTGGGCATGAATATGTTAGGGGAAACCAAGTCATCAAAAATTCTCTTACAAATATATAAATTGTGTTTTTTTTCTATTGATATCTGGAGGGGCCACGAAAAGTTTAGGGGGCCAGGCCCCCTCTAGTTGCGGGTCTGATTAGTGTTTCTGGTTATTTTTTAAAACTTCAGACCCTTTGCGCGAACTGTAGCCTCACCATCTTCAGCTTAT
This sequence comes from Thermobia domestica, assembly GCF_964235325.1. Classification (NCBI taxonomy): domain Eukaryota; kingdom Metazoa; phylum Arthropoda; class Insecta; order Zygentoma; family Lepismatidae; genus Thermobia; species Thermobia domestica. Next base: position 101,920,309 of record NC_137469.1, read on the forward strand.
AATCAAAATAGTAGTGGAAGACATTTAAGTAAAACCTATATATACACTCTCATAATAAAATACTTTCATTTCAGACTGGATAATAAGATTACGTTTTAAAAGATAATGTAATTATTTGTCACATCATATTGTATCATAAAAATAATAATTTGTAAAAAAAAAAATGCCTGATTATCCCTGATCATATATTACAAATACACAATGTGAATTTGTGCTGTTTTTAAATTGAAAACAAAGTGTGAAATAAATAAATACGTATATGTTTTTCTTTTATATACGCAATATTAACAAAGTAAATTGACTGAAATCTCATTTAAACTCCATCCACGGAAAGCAAGCCCACACTTTATTTCTGAGAAAATGACGTAAGTGGTGCTCAAAAGTCTATCGGAAGCCTAAGGGATTATCTAGATATAGATCAATTAGATTGAGTTTACTTTTTTAAAAATTTGATAACATATTAAAAAATTGTACTATAATAACTCTTTTTCTACCACAAGTGATGTCAGTTAAAAATTTAATTATTGCACCCATGATTGAATTGATTGAGTTTGATAGGGCACACTATGTTATCCTAGTTTTGTGATTAGAGACAGGCTTCAATTTTGTTATTATACTAACTATTAAACCTCATCACTGTTTGCAATATTTAATTATTTCAGACACAAATTGTAAAGATGCAAATTAACTTTATCACGAAAGATTTGCTAACAACTTAAATTCGCACTACCTCAGCTAACTTATGATCTTTTTAGAATTTAAATATCCAATAGTATTGGTCAAAATGACTGTAATTGATGATTTTTGGATGATTTCACGTCCTTAACTGTTAGATGGTATTTTTCAGGTAATTTGCATTAAAAAATTAACGACCTTTGGTTGTTTTCCCCACAATTTCTTGCGTAGAAAGTCTAATTGTGTAAGACGCTCAATATGTCGGAAAAATTGAGTGCTAAAATGATGAAGAGGAGGTGTAAAGATGCCCAGAAAATAATTGGCGAAAGCATGAGGTTTTCAACACCTGTTCGAAGTACCTGACCGTCCTGGACGATTGGGTAAGTAGTACAAGTCCTAGTGCCAGTGAATTGATAGAATTTTTGCCATTAAAGTAAAATTTTTATATATTTTAAGTCTATTACAAATATTGGTCCAGCGTCGTCGTTTATAGGCAGCAAGATAATTTCTAACCATCCTGTTCCATCGACGTATTGGCGCAGAGCTTCACGACTTTGAGTCTGCAAATATTCTCCAAATACTTGCCAAGATGCAGTAATAATTGAGTGATATTGAGGTCTTAGCGGAGGTCGATGTGAATACTGTATATACTTTTAAGAGGTATATTGGCTTGCGCTACATATGTAATAATATCTGAATGACTATGAACTACGTGAAGAATGTTGGTGTTTGTGCTAGGAATAGCAATACCTCTTAGGGCATGCTCGACAGGATCTAGGGGGATCGGTGCGTGAACGCAAAAAAAAAAAAAAAAAAAAAAAAAAAAAAAAAAAAGCGGTAGAATTCGTAAGTTCATAAAGTAAGGCTAGAAGAGACGATGGCAATATCAGAAGATGTCTTGCTAATTGGTCGTGTTGCAGAAGAGAGATCCAATATATTTTTTTTTTTTTGCAGGTGATTGATTAATAAAATCGGTAAAGTGTTGATTTTGCCTCATGATCTACCATGCAGATTAATATCCTCCATGATCAGATTAATAGCGAAAGTTGTCAATACATTGAAAACCATCCGCTGGTATTCCATGGCCCGTCCGTACATAAATAGTGCAGCAGATGATAGCACTACTGCGGAAGTAAATCGTAAGAACGTTATGTCTGAGAGGTGCATAGTACGAGGAAGCACATGTGTGCGAACTGGTAGATGGTTGTAGTTACCGATAGCAATACCACCATGTACTCTGGTAGTATGCCGCGGACAATCAAACCTATTCAGTTGATATCCAGAAAGTTTGAGTTGATGTAGTAGTGTAAGAAAGGTTTCGTTTAGAGCAAAGGCACCAACTTTTTCATCGCATGTTGTTCAAACATAAACATGTAGATGTTGAGTGAGTGGATGTGTAAAAGTACATGTCATTATGTAATGACCCTATTCATATTAAACAGAAGTTTCATGTGGGGAATATGGAAGTGGGCTGTGTTTCCAGAATATGTGGCATGGAATATTTTGAACAACCCTAGTGGAGCGATGATCTTCTACAGTGAGATATCTTCGTAAAGGATTTGTCTAAATTGTTGATTGTGTGTTGATTGTTGATTGATGATTTGATTGTGCGAATGGGAACCGTGAACTCTGGTTTCTGAAATTGTGGCACTGATTTTGTGCAACATTTGTAACTAAAGGTGGGATATTTGCCATAATAATGAAGACATCGTGGAACTCGGTTGTGCTTGTTGCGGGATGATGTGGAATGTAATCTAGAACAATAGCTACAAGTCAGATTACTTGAACACTGATGGGTAGGATGTTGATCATATATTTGACATCGCTTACACTTGAGGCATGAACAAGATCGTTTTATCCTATATCAGTGACGATAGATGTAAGTCCATGCTGTAAGAGATCATTAATCGTGTCCTTTAAATCGGATAAGAGAGGAATCATGTAAGTTGGTCTGTTTTTTTTTTTTTTTTAATAAAGAGACACTTATTAAATTAGTACACCTCAAGACGTAGCTTTGCATCAATGTTTTCTTCGGTATATTCCGGCGAAACAACTGGAATGACAACAGAAAGCATTAGTGATCGACGAGATGGAGGTTGCATCTTTTCGGTATTAGTAGACAATGGTTGGAGCTTTGTATCTGGACCGAATATCTCCTGGGACGCTTTATTGCGCAAAATAATGCCAAACTTAAGATCAATAGATTTTGTGATTGCCCCGTTTTTCGTTTTTACGTTTCCTGGATATTAACTCGGGGAAAATACTTCACAATTCGAAGATAAATATGCTTTTCATTTTGAAGTGAGTGTCAAGGCAGCAGGGATAAAATTATTCAACATAGAATGGACGGTGTTGTGACTATTGGAAATAGTAGAAGCAGTAGTGGAAGATGAACTATTTAAGGCAGAAGTGGATGGATCGGATATTACTCCATTTGTGATGGCTCTCGCGACGCGTCGTAAGGCACTGTTAAGTAGACTGAACAGTCATGATCGACGTGGCACCACGACAGACACACTTAAACGATGAAATGGTGTATGAGTTGCGGAACAAGTGAATGGCTATTTGGGTGAACAGGTCGAGATCGGGGCTCAGATGATGAATAGTGCGGAGACGTCACGGAAATCAATCGGAATCTCACACGCGCTAGACTCGACCCTGTCTCTACCTTCAACCTGCTCGAACTGAGCTCTCATCACCTGGCAATCAGGTTTACAAAATTCTGGAGAGAGCTAATAAGTCATTTTAGCTGCATGCCACATCAGGACGATTCTTCGGATCAAGAGGATGAACCTCAACAAGATCAACACGAAGAAACGTCATCGGCGCTAGTGATGTCAGTATAACCGCTACCAGGTTATAGAAGTACTTTTTGTGGACGTCCTGTATATTTGGAGCGATGACTTTTGTGATTATTATTTCCGATTTATACTTTATTCTGCGATGCAAATAAGTTCCTTCTTCGGTGGGAATTGCTTCCTTCCCACACAATTGGACAAAGAAGTCTCTCATTGTTTTTTCATATATATATTTAAAACATTGCTTTTGATGAGAACATTTCAGTTAGTGACGAACCATTTCAGTGTTTCTCCCTGACTTATTATTATGCTCAGTATATATTCTATAGTTATTGGGAACTGAATTAAGTGCTTTCTTTAATCGCTTATGAAACATTGCAATAGATTAGAGCAGACTAAACCAGAACAGGTATTCAAGTGACCAGAGTGACGCCGGTTGCGTTGGTTTTGCAGTTCCTTATCTGTACTTTCTCACGCCAGAGTTATCGCAGTGTCTCGTGCATTGTAGGCAGTAAACTAAAATTAACATGAATTATTTTCCGTATTCTGTTTGCATGTGCATACAGGTGCTTTAACTGAGTGGTTTTTGGAATGAACTGCCAACACTCTTCAGTCAACCATTGCAGCCTGTACCTTGAGCTTTGGTGCTTAGGGAGTTTGATTCCGGTATTGCACGCAGCCACCACGCACGTTGCGTCGGGAACCAAGTATGATTTTGTGTTAAGGGGCATAAGCTATTAGCCGGCAAACGTTTTCTTACGGCTAGCCCTAACTAGTGAAGTCCCAGGCTCACAAACCTTGTGCGTTTAAAAAGTTATACACGCGACCTCCAACATCAGCATTCTACTTCTTTTTCTTTAATTTGCTGAAGACTCATCTTTACGCTTCAGGATTGTTTGGCGCAGCAACTGAATTCCTCGTGGGATTATCCAGACAACTTTTCCCCAGTGCTAATCCCCGAAGTGCGTCAATGGTGTGAGAGAAGCATTTGCAGTGAAATCTAAATTATAATCTTATATATATAATGGGCTACAGTGCATTAGAAAGGCAAAGTGTGATTTTAGTGATGCAAATTATTATACATATTCTGTGTTCAGTGTTGTGTTCATTCCTCTTCGCTATTTTTGTATATATCATAGTATTTTAATAATAAGTATAGTGTTATTTAATCCAGTGTGTTTTCATTGTCTGTGTGAGTGATGTTTGTGTGCGTTGTGGCCTGGATGACCGTCTGATCGTCCGTGAGGTTTTCGAGACGAGACACCCGAACCTCTCGGCGCCTAATGCTCGTCTCATCATTGAGACCGACGAGCGATTTGGAAACAATTTGTAATCCTTCTTGGAGAGGTCCTTCATCGTCCTGTCCAGGTAAGTTCCAGTCTCAGGAAAATACTTATTGGTAGGACCATGAACCACGAACAGCGACCAGATTACACGGAGTGGCTACAAATAAATGTCCGTCCAAACAGAGACCTCGAATTGAAATGGTTATATCAGTGATAGTGAAACTCAATCTGATCTCCAAGGGGAATCTTTCACAGCCTTTAACAAAGTGTTAAATGTTGTGTCAACATCATAGGCGCCGACTTTGGGGGGGCAGAGCACTTTTGCCCCCCCCCCAATATTTAAAGGTGGGGTCCTCGCCCCCCCAATATAATCCAGTTGATGAAGAATTACCAAAGAGGAGCAAAAATTTCTGTCGTAAATTACGTCGTGCCTTTAATTCAATATTAGGAACAGCCTTCTTATTCGATAAAAAGCACCGTTTTCAAATTGGCGTTTAACCCTTTTAGAATATCCACTTTTTCAGGTAAATTTTAGACTTTCACTCAAACAGCTACTGCTTCCGTACTATTTATCGTAGAATCGTGGTTCATACCTCGTTTTTCTCAGGAAAGCTCATATTTTCCAACGGTACCACTTTCTTGTCCGTATTATACACCAGAAATAAGAAAATTGAAAACCCAAAAAAAAAATCGAAAAAAAATCGAAATTTTTGTGCCTCTCTCGCCCGAGCCTGGGTTCACGTAGGGATCTAAATCTTTTTTTAAAAACTCTTGTTCTATATGTAATACGTGCGCAAAATTTCGTTCTTGTATCTTGAAAACTGAGGTCGGGAGAAATTTTTGAAAGTCTGAAGGTGACCCATCTTTTCATATATGTATATAAATAGAGGAAGTTCGGGTATTATGGAATAGTCGGATAATATGGAATACCTCATTATCTCGCCTTTGATGTGTTGCTTCCAAGCGGAGAGGAAAGAAACTACTACCTCACGTCCCCATGATGCTCTACAATCAGTCTCCATGTGATTGTGACATTCGTTGTGTTGATAGACGTGAAAATCTGATTTCCTATTCAGGAATACTTTTACAGATGAGTGGTTTACAACCTGTATTTTCCTATTGAAATGTAATAGAACAACAATTATTTATTTACTATGACGTTGGATATACAGAGTGGTAGTTTGATAAGCGTCATTATCCTATACGCCTTCGAATGCGTTTAACAGCTCTTTCGTTTCCAAGGTGGCGTGGAGGGCAGTATGGAATATCCGCAAGAAAAGCATGGTATTCCGTATTCCGTATGGTATTCCGATTACGAAAATATCTATCGGTATTGGGCAATTAAACATACATTTATGATGACAACAATGCTAAGTGTATGTTTTATTAAAGCAGAAATTCTGATGATACAAGGGGTGAGCTTGGTTCCAGCGTTCATCATGTTTAATGTGAGCACACAGTGACTGTGCCGATCCTGAAGCAGAGTATTATATTTATGACTTTTGCAAGTAATCACAATCAGTTATGGCTTGGCATTCAGAATTTTCATATATTGTCACTGGATTCATTGTATGTTCAACAGAAAACTCATTTCTTTTCTGTATAGCATTTGTATTCCATTCTCGACTATTTCATATTACCCTCGAAAGTGGTTTCTTTACAAATTATAAATTTTACCCACCCCTGTAACGAAACTTCTTTATCAAAATATGCATAAATAAAGCCAAATATGTAAGGCGTATACTTGTTTTCCTTTTTGTTTCAATGTGCAATTATTAACCGAGTTACAAGCGAAACAAAAATGGTATTCCATAATACCCACCCGAACTTCCTCTATATATACCTAGGTATAAAATATTTTAAAAATGTACTGCGTCATTCCTATTTAGCCTAGAGTCATGGTTCAAACGCCATTTTCTTCCGTATAATAAGCCCTTTCCAACGGTATCACTCACATGTCCGTATCATACACCTAAACCAGATAATTAGGGAAAAACTCGGAAGTATTTTTGCAAATCCAACCAAAACATTTTGCCCCTCTGGCCTAGGCTTGGGTTAACGTAGGGATCTGTTTTTTTTTTTTTAATACATTGTTATGTACATAATACGTGTGCAAAATTCCAATCTTGTATCTTAAAAACAAAGGACAGAAAAATTGTTGAAAGTCTGAATTTAGGCTCTCTCTTTATACACACACACACATACGTATATATTTATTATAAAAAATTACTGCATCATTACTATTTAGCCTAGAGTCATGGCTTAAACGTTATTTTCTTTAGTATAACAAGCCCTTTCCAACGGCGCTACACACATGTACGTATCGTATTCTTGAACCGGAAAAATCGGGAAAACAATTTAAAAAAAAATCAGCCCCTCGGAACATTTGCGGCCCTCGTGCCCGGACTCGGCTTCACACAGAGATCTCAGAAAAATTTGAGAAATATCCAAAGGTACATACAATTCCAATCTGATATTGTGAAAACTACAGGCGTGAACATTTTTTGAAATTTGCCTTAAGAAAAAGTAAAAAGTCACGCCCTTCCGCCCCCACTTGGCGCAGCCAAGTTGACCATCCTATTCCAAAACGTATCTGGGGTGTTCTTTGGTCTATCCTTGACTTGACTAATAAAAGAACGGCTTAATACCTGTTATAGAACCTAAATAAGAGGTTAAAGACCATAGTACGTCATGGTAACAAAAATTACCAAAAATCCTAAAAGAGTTAATAGAGCACTGAAGCTTCAACCAACACTATGGTAACACTGATCTGAGAAGTGAAGATCAATGTGGTGCAGTGAAGTTCCCAGAATTTGTACTTGAATTTGTTTTAATGCGTTTACACAAATTTGACTTAGGTCATGAATTTAGCAGTGAAGCGGATGCAGCAGACCAAGATCTGGAGGGAAGAGGGCCTTTATCCAGCAGTAGAAAACGGCTGAATATGATTATATATTTATTCATTGTTTTGGCCCCCCCAATATTTTCTTCAAGTCGGCGCGTATGGTCAACATATATTTATTGTGATACCTCAGGCACGTTCTGTTGTATCCCTGAGGTTACGCATAACCCACCACTTAGTGCACCTTGTGCCTTCCGTAGCACACAAGTGATATATGAATCAGTGTTAAGTGAACTGTGTGATTCTGGTATTATTGAAGGGTTCAACTTAGTGCTTAATACATTCCCAGTTTCCTGTATCCCAAAAGGAGACTCCACGAGAGTTATATACGATTGTTTCATGTGGACACCATTCTTCCTCATGTTTCTTTACCTACCGTCAAGGACATTACTCATATGGCTAATCCAGTGGATTACATGGTCAAAATAGACCTAGTTTAATGTTTCTATCACGTGAGTCTAAGCCTTTACACTAGATGATTTTTTGGTATAAAATGTAAAGATTCAGTAAAACATTTAGTTTACTATGACGATATTTTGCTTCTTGGTAAATATGATGACTTGTTGCAAGCAGTTAACATTTTGAGTGCTATTACATGGACAATTAATGTCCAAAAATCTGTTCTTACTCCTGTCAAACGTTTGCTGTGCGTAGGTATTTGGGACGATTTTCAAAACAATACTTTAAATATTAGTTATTTTATTTCAATTATTTTCTTAGGAAATTCTTCAAACTTACTAGTACAAGTTTCTGAACGGATTAGACATTCAGTCAATCAACATACGTTGAAATAATAATAATAATAATAATAATAATAATAATAATAATAATAATAGCATTTATTCCGAAGTTGGGCGTCCATTTTCGCCATGTTTTTCCGCTGTTATTTCCTTTGCACACTTTCTGCAATTTGTTACTAGGTTCATTAATCCGTGCCCTTCACAAACTTTTAAAATATTTTGTTCGTTGTCAACGTATTGCTTCACAAATGTTAAAACTGTTACTTCATTGCCCTTGTACATTCGCCATGTTGATAACATAAATGCTCATTTCTTTCCCACAATACAACTGTTTTGTTATCTTGCGCCAAGTAGTTCCCTCCGCTCGCCATATAGTCTCATGTTTACAACCGCTTGTATATAACAAATACACAGATTTTTCGAGACTTATATATTATCAAGCACACAAACGATCAAATTATCCATATCTTTCCTGTAAATTTTATTTATTTTTTTTTTTGCTGGAAACGGACGCCCAACTTTGGAACTTAACCCATAATAATAATAATAATAATAATAATAATAATAATAATAATAATAATAATAATAATAATAATAATAATAATAATAATAATAATAATAATAATAATAATTATTATTATTATTATTATTATTATTATTAAATTATTATTATTACTGAAGTGTTGTTAATTTAATGGTTCACCCTGTTCCACCCAGCTCCCGCCTAATGGGCATTGTGCTGAACAAACATCGTGTGTGTAGGTTTTCTCCGGATTCCGCTTCCTCCCACTTTCTTTATTCCAATATTTCTTTCATTCTCATCATCGACGTCTTCTGTAACTTAACCGGCATAACCATTCCTTAAAAACACAATTTCTTACGGCTTTTGTGAGTTCAGTATCCCTACTTTCTACATGAAATTTGCCTCGAAACTTTCCGTTTTAACATTTAGTTAATTGTAGGAACGTATGCAGAGGGTATGTCCTGATAGTTATGACACTTCTCTCCAATCCCGACTATTTTGTAACTTCTACCTAACGGCGATTTTACATATTTTAATACAATGTGTCCTCATACGGAATTTGTCTTCTATATTATTATTATTATTATTATTATTATTATTATTATTATTATTATTATTATTATTATTATTATTATTATTATTATTATTATCTATAAGGATGAATTGCCTTATAAGAGATACTTTGGAAGGAAAAGAGTGGAAAAAAGGTGTCAGCTCCTGAACAATATAAAAAACAACTTTTGGATATCTTAATATAAACTAAGTAGGATTTGTCTTGATCACGATACATAGTAACGCCCTTTCTTTGGGTAAAAGACTTTGGATTATGTATACATTATATAGATATTTTAACAAAATACACATACAAGTATAAAAAAGAATAGTTTCTATTTAGCAATTTTGGTTGAACGGACACATGGAACATGTTGGAAATGGTGAAAGAAAATATTATTATTATTTCTAGTAAGCGTGGAAGAACTTAGGAACAATTCCACAATGAAAGAATAACGTTTGAGACACATTTATGATTCATACTAGGTCCTAAGAATGACCCTTTTTGCATTCATGAATTGTTTGCGAAACACGCGAAGTTTTCAGACAGTACGAATCGAGATTGTAGACTTTGATGTCATGTTGTTAGGATTTCCCTTGAATGAAGTAGTTTCATCTCTAACTTGTAAGAACTATTGAAATTGACTATTTTTCACCTTATTATACATAAGAAATATCAATATTATAAATGATATTTTTTTAAATTTCCTCAGAGGGAATCGAATCGCGGACCCCTAAATTACGAAACGAATGCTTAAGCCACTACCCTAAGACTGTTCTGTTAAGTAAGAGTCAAGAAACACTCGTGTATGTAGCAAATTTCAGACGTTTACAATTCCAATATTTTATTAACGATGAAACACTTGATTCCGGATATGATAAAATACTATAGTCCAGAGAATTCAAATTTAAATTTAAAGACATACAAACACGCAAGAACATGAAGATGAAAGTGGTCTTAAGAGTAATTCGAATCCTTAACTGGAACCTGTTGCCTCAGATCACTCTCTTTTCTGATTTACCGAAAGTTCCTCCGTAACTTGTCTCTCTTACAGTCAGTTATTATCGTTTTACAGTTATCTCAAGTAACATTGAGCGACAGGGACACGAACACAGATACATCGAAGACATTTCAAAGGCTCTCCCAGGGAGAATCGAAACTGAGACCCACCTACTGAACTATCTGATGGGTGGGGTACCTGGGTCGTTCCCAAGGCAAGTAAGCTTGAGACGGATAACATGGTGCTCGTTGGTTTTCTCGGGACACTCCCACTTTCTCATTCCACCGATTCGTCCATCATAATTCACTTACTTTAATCATAGTCTTCCTCAACCTAACATGCATAATCGTGGGATATTAAACGTAAAGATTTCATTTTCAAGCTGTTAACCCAAACCAATCCTAACTGAAAAACAGTTGTATTTTCTATTGCTCATTCATGTGTTTTCACAAAAATATATAGAGAAAAAAACATGGGGAATCGTAATTCCATTCAAAAGTTAAACAGCAGCCTCATAATACCTTAACCTAAAACGAAACAATTACATATCGTTTGGAAATTTTCCAAAATATGTACGGATATTCTGAAAAGTGCCAATATAGTGTCTGTTTTCAAACAAAACAACCAAATTACGGTTCGTTTTCTGAAATAAACGGACACATTCTGTTTCAAGCTTAAACCGAACCCAAACCAGTTAACCGGTTGTTGGAACACGTCTAGTACCTAGATTGTAGTTGATGTTGCTATTGTCTCGTGAAATCTACTGCCATTATGTAGTTCAAATTCGGGATGTTCCAGTAAATTGTCCACTCTGTATATTTATAGGGTGGCCCATTTTAGACTTTCCCCGGAAATATCTCTAAAACAGTTTAACATAAATAAACCAAACAAAAACTCAAAAAGGAAATACAACAGGGCACATCGAATGGTGTTGTCGCGGTGTCCGAGGGCGGCCCTTCAGAGGCGTCCAGGGTCCAACTTTAAAATTTTAAATGGAAACATGGGGCAAGTGATACCTCGTTCGATAGATCTTTAAAAACTAAAAATCGTAGTGGGAAAAGATTTTTCATATCGGTCACCGCATTCAAAATGGCCGCCAAGACATAGTGCCTGTATCAGATAAAACGTCCAGTATAACTAACATCGAAACGGTTGAACATAAATGAACCAAACAAAATCTCAAATAGGAAATACCATGAAGCACATCGAATAGTATTGTCGCGCTGCCCTCCAGGGCCACCATTCATGGGAGCCCAACTTTAAAATTTTAAATAATCTGAATAATCTTCAAAAAGTTTATATTAATAACCTGAGTTGTTCTTAAACGCTTGGTTCACAAGTTTGTTTCTTCTCCACACGAAACTACATAGCTATATGACAGATTTAATTCTCATACTCTACATTTGTTTCAAAGCAGTCGTCATTGCCTTATCAATAATTTATGTCCGCCAGGTTACATGCCTCAACAGAAGATAAGGATGACGATATGAAAGACAGTTTTTAGGAAGAAGCGGAACGGATATTTGATCAAGTCCCGCGATACCATATGAAAATTCTATTAGGGGATTTTAATGCGAAGGTAGGACGAGAGGATATTTTCAAACCGATTATAGGGAACGAACAAGTCCGGATCCACGATTTTCTGATGGGTGGAGCACCAATAACTACCAATACATTTGAATTAAATCTGAATGTTTTAAATGCCTTTAGGCATCTATGGTGTTAATGAGGAATTGCCCTGGAAATGCTAAGAGTCTGCTCTCGGTGAATCCTTTTCCTTCAACTTCCAGAAAATTGACTTAAACTATTGATTTTGCAAATCTTAGCTTTCTTTTAAGCCCAAACGGAAACATGACAGCAGAAATTTTCTGAAAGTGTTGCTATTTTCACTGAAAGCTTCTCACTTAGGTAGTGTATATTAACAACGAAGAGGGGGATGCACGTGCACCTTTGCACCCCCTAAGTCCAGCCCTGGGAACGAAATTCTGCAAAGGAAAGTAAAGACAACGGTGTTAGACTCGTGAACTTCGCAACATCGAAAAACCTTATCGTGAAGAGTACAAAATTTCCACATCGCGACGTTCATAAATATAGGTCTACTTGAAGCTCACCAGACGGGAAAACGCAAAATAAAATCGATCATGTTTTAGTAGTTAGAAGAAAACAATCTAACATAATTGGTGTTCTGTCGTTTAGAGGAGCTGATTGCGACACTGATCACTACCTCGTAGCAGCGATAATAATAGAGAGATTTTCGTTGAATAAAAGAAATATTCAATGTCTGAAAACGGAGAGATTTAATTTAAAGAAATTAGAAGAGACACAGGTAAAACAGGAATACCAAATTGAAGTTTCGAATAAATTCTCGGTTTTAGAAGATTCGGAGTGCACTAGTGTCGAAGATTCTTGGATTGAAATTAGCAAAAGAAAATTAGGACACAGAAGTATGTAGGTTCAACCAGGAATGTAATCAACTAGCGGAGAAGAGAAAACAGGCAAAATTACGTTGGCTACAAAATCCGAATGAAATAACTACACAAAATTTGGAAGACATCAGACGGAAACTTCCAAGACTTTTAGAACAAAGAAGCGCAATTTTTTGAAAGAAAAAATTAAGGAACTTGAAGATAATAGTAAAAATAAAAACATTCGGGACATGTATAAGGGGATCAACGAATTTAAGAAAGGCTATCAATCTCGTGCCTATATACAAGGGTCACTACGAAAGTTTTGAGATACGCATTGTTGTGTCACAGTATTTGAATTCCAACAATTGCGTTCGGTAGTGGTATCCAGAGCGAAGAAGCGAAGAAGCGAAGCAAGTTTCAACTCGCCTCGTTTATCGGCGTGGCCGTATCGCCTTCACTTGTTTTTTGATGTGAGCAGTATTCGGCTGTCTAGAATGGAGCTCGAAAGGGAACATGTTCGGGCAATGATTCTTTACGATTTCAAAAGTGGTTTGAACGAGACACAAAGCCTTGACCGTTTGCAGGGGGCATTTGGGTACCTTGCTCCTTCCCGTGCTACAATTTTTTGGTGATTTGATTAATTCAGAAGAGGCCGGACATCACTTAAAGATGAAGAGAGAGCTGGACGTCCGGCAACAGCTGTGTCAGATGAAAACATTGCCGCTGTGGAACAAATGATTCGAGAAAATCCTCGAACAACTTTCAAGGACATTGAATCTACAGTGAACATTGAATCGCCAGCAGTAACAAAAATTTTTCATGATCCTCTTCGGCTCAGGAAGGTTTCATCTCGTTGGGTGCCTCACACTTTTACTGAACACCAGAAGCGCATGTGTGTAGAATGGTGTGAAGAAATGCTTGCAAGATTTGATGGAGGCAATTCTCGACGCGTCTCTGACATTGTTACTGGTGATGAGACTTGGATCTATCAATTTGACCCTGAAAATAAACGCCAGTCTACAGTTCGGATCTTTCCAGACGAAAATCCACCCACGAAAGTGAAGCGACCGCGAAGTGTGGGGAAGAAGATGGTCGCAACTTTCTTCTCCAAATCTGGCCATGTTGCAACTGTTCCACTTGAAGAACAAAGGACTGTTACTGCTCAGTGTACACCACTGTTTGCCTAACAAAAGTGTTCCAGAAGCTTCGGGAACGGCGTCCAAGAACTGGATTGCGTGGGATCCTGCTTCATCATGACAACGCGTCCGCACAAACAGCCAACATCACAATTCAGTTTTTAGAATCTACGGAGGTCAAACTTATGACTCATCCGCCATATAGCCCTGACCTGGCCCCATGTGATTTTTTTCTGTTCCCCAGGATCAAAGATCGCATGCGTGGTAAGAGATTTTGCAGCCCTGAAGAAGCTATAGTGGCTTACGAGAATGCACTTTCAACACTTGAAGAAAAAGACTGGCAACACTGCTTCCAAAAGTGGTTTTCGAGGATGCAAAAGTGTGTAGAGTGTAATGGGGAATGCTTTGAGAAAATGTAAGTGTTAAATTGATTTTAAGTATGTAAGTTATCTCACATCTCAAAACTTTCGTAGTGACCCTCGTATTAAAGAGAGCTGATGCAACAGTTCTAACCGACACAGATAGCATCTTAAATAGATGGAAAGAGTTCTTTGACGAATTGCTTAACACGCAGCCAAAAACTAATGTGTGTGGAGAAAGGGAAATACACACCACAGAACCGTATAACCCAGAACCTAACCGAAAAGAAGTAGAAATCGCTACAAAGAAATTAAAGAAACACAAATCTCCGGGTGTAGACAAAATTCCGGCTGAGTTAATTTTAGCTGGAAGTGAAAAACTGTGGAACAAGATATACAAACTCATTCTCCTTATCTGGAACAAGGAAGAATTACCACAAGAGTGGAAAGAATGAATTATAGTTCCAATTCACTGAGTGTAATAATTATCGAAGCATTCTCCACAGAGGAGACATGTAATATGTTAGTTCTTGCTTTTTTACAATAGAATATCCCAGTGTTTCTTGCCTCTTGGGATATGTAATAATACTTCTGAAACTAATTCTGGACAGTTAATCTTACTGTTTAATAATTTATGTAAGAACAACAGAGGGAACTTTTTTTTTTAATGTTTGGCAACTAGTTCTCTAATTTTGACCTCACATACGAAAAATATAACCTTATAAATGTTGAATCTTTGCAGAAATCCTGTTCTATCCTTTAAATTATACTTAGGTTTCTATATGCACTACTCGTTATTGCCTCACGTGTTGAGCAAAGGTTCATTTGCTATCAAACATAACTCTAAGATCTTTGATAGTATTTGGAAAGAAATGCCACTTATTGTATAGGTAAAGTTAATTGGATTTTCTTTCCACGAAAGATACAGATTTGCATTTGGACACATTCAGGAGTAATTTACTCTTATCACACCATATTTGAACTCTCTGTAGATCCTGTTGAAGTTTCACTCAGCCATCAATTTGAACCTACTTTGGAGTATAATTTGAGATCATCGGCAAAAAAGAACTTGAGAAGTTTTAATGCACAGAGAAATATCATTAATAACTAGGAGAAACAACAGGGGACCTAGATTAGATCCTTGAAAAACCCCCGATAGAGTATTGAACTTGAAAATTACCGGTAATGTGAAACATCACCTAGGATTATTCAAATTCAACTCTCTCCAGCGCTCTGTGAGGAGAGTTTTTTACATTTAAAAAATCTCGAAATATTTGTAACGTTATTTGTATATTCTATGCTATTAATATGTTGATGAGTATCAAGTTCAAAATAAACAAGAATAGCACTCGATTTCAATAATTCAAAACCATGTTTTCATTAACTTTTATGTTTTAATTACAAACGCCATTCACTTTAAAAATTGACATAATACCAACTTCCTTTGTCTTAAATTATAACCTTACACTCCATATTTAAATCTAAGAGTACAGAATAAACTCTGGTTGTTTTTCATAACACACTGGGATGAGAGCGCCTGGGATATCTCAACCCGCTCACTTACAACTCACGCGACGGCCCTGATGGTTATTTTCCACATTTTTTTTAATGGGCTACCCCTAGAACACAGACAAAGGAAATCCTTTGTCTCTGCTCTAGAACTTCAGACCCCCTCCCCTCAAAAATGCGAGGGGACTTGATATAACTCTGCATGACGGGTCCCTGGAAGGTTTCCTAGTATATCAAATTTCAACACGTATTGTTCTAAATAACGCTCAATGATACACATATTAAATAAAGACAATCATTTAAACGGAATGGCCTAAATTAGTGTTACATTTATTTAGAATTCTATTTGAAATTCTTGATACACTGGTAATGAATTCTTGGGGCCTTATGCAGATACGTTCTGACGATCGATTAGTATCATACTAAAGTGTTCTACTAACATATGTTACCTGCAGTAGTCCTGGTTTTAGTATGACTCTAATCATACATCAAAACTACTCACCATAAGGCGGTTGGAGTTTGTTTTCAGAAGCCGCAACCACGTTAGTCATCTGTTAGTGTATCTAGTGAATATTCTGTGCATAAATTAGAAGAGTAACCTTGAGAAGGTCGTTTGAACAGCAAAAGCTGTACGCTATAAGCATTTAAAGAAACAATAACTTACAAGATGAGTGCAAGGAAGTTTTTTGTAGGTGGAAATTGGAAGATGAACGGAAACAAAAAGGAAATTGACGGAATCATCGATTTTCTGAAAGCCGGTCCCCTCGACCCAAATGTTCAAGTAGTAGTTGGTGCACCATCTATCTACCTGGACTATGCAAGGCAAAATCTTCCCCCAAGCATTGGAGTGGCAGCTCAAAATTGCTACAAAGTTCCAAAAGGAGCATTTACGGGAGAAATTAGTCCAGCCATGATTTTGGATGTGGGTATTGATTGGGTCATCCTTGGACATTCAGAAAGGAGAAATGTGTTCGGTGAAAGTGATCAGCTTATAGCAGAAAAAGTGGAACACTCCATTCAGTCTGGCTTACAGGTAAATGAACTATCAATGCTCACATTCGAGAAACTCTTTACCTCTGTTCTGGTCAAATTTTCGGTAGCATCGTGTCCTTCCGCTGGCCAGAAAAAATTTACGTTAATTTAGCAGAAGGGGTTCAGAAGTACGTAAAAAGCAAAATTTACAGGAGAAATGGATGATGCAAGTACTTAGACCGGCAAATTTTTACTTTGACTCCAACTGTGACTTCTGTTAAGAATTATACTATAAGTACAAGGGCCACAATGTTACTATACGATGTTAAGAATTATACTATAAGTACAAAGGCCACAATGTTACTATACGAAGTTAAGAATTATACTATAAGTACAAGGGCCACAATGTTACTAAACCTATAAGAACCGATTAAAGTCACAGTTGGAGTCAAAGTAAAGATTTGCCCTTAGACCTAACATAACGTAACAAAATGTAATCGAAAGTAACTTAAGCTAATCTAATATAAGCAGAAATAAGCGAATTTCTATTTTTTGGGGGGGGGGAATTTATGCTAGACACCTATACTAACAAACTAACCTAACCTGAGCTAAACTAACCCAGACTCACCTAAATGAAATGAAATCTTTAAGTTTAACGTCCCACGATTATGCCAGTTAGGCTAAAGGAGACGGTGATAATGAGAAATGAGTGGAATGAAGAAAGTGGGAGGAAACGGGAGAACCCCGAGAAAACCCACGAGCACGATGTTTGTCCACCACAAAGTCCACACGGCGCGAGCTGGGATTGAACCAGGGACCCCAAGCACCGGAGGTGAACGCTCTACCACTGAGCCACCGCGTCCCCTAGGCTCACCTAAACTAACCAGGTGAAATAGAAATTGCTGAGATTATAACATTTGTTAGAAACAATTGTTGGGCCCCTTCTGCTAAACATTAGCCGAAATGAACTTGAGAGACAGTGAAAGTATTGTATGTGTAAATGTGTTTTCCACTACCATAGTTTATGCGTATACCCCCTCGCTGATGCACCTGCTCCTTACGGATGCAGCCCCTCGCTGTCGCTCAGACCCCTGCTACACTCCTGCCCTGAATCGGTTAGGTGGCATTTGTGCTTTTTAGTGGCCACATAGCATAAATTGTTTTGTATTTTATTTGCTGTAATTGCTAAGCCATATGTACACACTATATTTGCTAAGCCCTCCTGAAGTCAATCTGCAAGTAGAAATGGAGCTCCTCATTTAGTGCATACTGTGCTAAAAGAAATACAATCCTCTAATCGAACCTGAAAATTTGGTAGAACCATCTGCTCGAGTAATGCCGTAAATAGTTAGCCTATATAGCTAAAGTCCTTAGTAGGGGCCACGGTGGCTCAGTGGTAGAGCGTTCACCTCTGGTGTATGGGATCCCGGGTTCAAACCCTGCTCCCGCCAGGTGAACTTTGTAGTGGACAAACAGCGTGTGCGTGGGTTTCCTCGGGATTCTCCCGTTTCCTCTATTGGATTTGAGGGGATTTAAATGCGACTTGGAATACATATTTATGTTTCACTTTTTTAGAGTTACATGATAAACGAGACGTAATGTGAATGGGATCCATTTTTTCTTAAACCTATATATATATATAAATGAAAGAAAAGGAAGCCCGAAACCTTAACAGAATGCAGCTCCATTCCAACCAATTTACAACCATAAAACTCCTGATTACGTTCAGAACACTGTTTGAAAATTTACAGATGAAGTCTGTTAATTCAGAAAGAAAGAATAATGTTTAAGGAACCTCTTTATACCTACGGAAAACATGAACATTGAAATAGCTTTTAATAAATATACTTTATTGTTAAGCAATTGTACTGCAAAATTAGCTTGTAGTGATTACCTAGCATAAGTTGATGAGTGATTTTCACCTTGTCTCGCACATACCCACTGTAGCCGACGGGCGACTGTATAATCTTTCTAGCTTTTAGTGACTACCTAGCTACAAGTTGGTTTGTGGTTTCTTTTTTCACGAATAATTGTTTTAAAGGGACTTGTGTTTGCAGGTACCGGTATATTATAAATCTGTACGTATTTTGTATGGAAGCGTTAAGAAAATTAGTCTAGTAGGAATTAGGAGATAATCAGTGAAATATTAGCTTCGAAAATTCGTTTCTTTTGGTGCACCTAACTTGATCTGTTTCAAGGGATGTATCGTTATGCGGAAAAAAAGACCTGTGTAGAAGGCATAAGGATACTATTTCCATGAAGCAATGTGAGTTCTAATATAACTTTGTTATCACCGTATTCTTAATCTGTATGTTCTGCTTTCATTCATTTCATTTTATCGGGGGCCGCGGTGGCTCAGTGGTAGAGCGTTCGCCTCTGGTGCATGAGGTCCCAGGTTCAAACCCTGCTCCCGCCAAGTAAACTTTGTGCGTGGGTTTTCTCGGGGTTCTCCCGTTCCCTCCCACTTTCTTCATTCCACCATTTCATTCATTTCTCATAGTCACCGTCTTCTTTAGCCTAACCGGCATAACTGTGGGACGTAAAACTCAAAGATTTCATTTCATTTATCGAAGATAGTTCTTCTATACTCATTTTGAGCTCTAGTTCATATATTCTTTCTAATTATTCTGCAACTTTATTTTATGGAACAACTGAACGTTCATATCCGTAAGTGGGGAAAAAATGGCCCCACTTACCTTGAATTGACCTTGTAGAAATGTGTAGACTTTTTATTCTTCTAAAAGTTCCATGCATTTGGTATTCAATAACAGTCAGTAGACATAGTCCATATCAATTCAGTTATCGGGTTACCTTGATGTCATTAAATTTACCAGATGTTAGAATTCAGGTCAAAGTAAGAAACCCGCCCATGTTTTCTTTCTGTTGCAAAGAAAATTCCTGCCCGAAATACAGACTGCTTTTTTTTTTTTTTTTTTTTTTTTTTTTGCAAAACATTAAAATGCTCGGGTAAACTTTACAATTCGCGCTCCAGCTATGCATTGATAAGTAGGACCTCTTTAAAAGTGTATAGTAAAAGTGCAGAGTAGGGTACAGTCTGGTTAGCTTCGGGAAATTTTGAGCTATTTTGTTAAAAATAATCCAGTATAATTTCTCGTATTTGCGTAAGGATATACCAACTGGAGCGGGCACTGTAAAGTTTACCCAAATGCTCTGTCTCTGCAACGGTTCAGTATACTTTGTATTTTGTTGCTTTTTTTTTATTTTTTTGTTTTACTTCAAAGATAATAGTTTACCAACTCAAGTGATTCCTTCGTTTGAAGCTGCTTTTCAAAAATACCTATCCCAAAAATAATATTTTTACTGATGATCAGTACCATCACTACAGTACCACGTTCCCTGAGAAGGAGAACTTCCACTTCGGAGTTTAACAGGTTTTATAAACAGTGTTGTTGATGTTTTGACTTTCGTGAGTAATATCTGGATTCCAGGGGTTTTTTCTCTGTCTGTCCCAGAAATACCAATCCTAAAAATTCTGAGGATTGTACAGTTGTATCTCTGAGGGTAGTATATATCCTGAAAGGGAGAACACGCCACTTTGACTCTGGAATTTTTGTAATGATTTTGGAAAAAATCCACTCTTGGACCAACGTGATGGGATACAAATGATGAATTAGAGTTGTAACTAGTGAAATGTTTTTATTCTAGATGTTCTTGACATAGAACCTTCCAAATCATGAAATGTCTTCTGGTGTAATATGAAATAATCGAGATTATTCCAGAATGTAACAAAGTCTAGAACGTTCTGAAACTATCCAGATAATTCCAGAATGTAACGAAACTTTCTAAAATGTGTTGGAACCATCCAGATTATTTCAGAGTTGAGTTTAACGTCCCGTTCAGCAACGAGGCTATATGAGACGTGGACCTACTGATTAACGTGGAATCCGAAGCACATGAGCTCCCGCCGATATCGAACCCGGGTCTCCCACGCCAAAGACGCGTATGCTAACCGCTTAGCCACGAAAGAACTCAGGTTATTTCAGAATGTCACAGAATCTTTCAGAACGTTCTGAAATCAGCCAGCTTTGTAACAGAACATTCTGGAACCATCGAAATAATTCTGATTTGGCCCAGCACATAAAAGGGAGATCACATGAATTTACAGTTGTCAAAAGCCTAAGAGAGTAGTTCACCAAATTTGTGGTCCAGAAGTACCTGTAATCTTTTGGGAAGATCCTGTTGATTGATAGAGTTGTAAGGTGTTTTGTGAAAATGAACTGAGTTTGAATTATCTTCTGAGTGGGGCTATAGGAGAGTGAAGTGTGCTGACTATTTGCATATCCATGTAAGAGTGATATATATAAGACTAGCTTTATAATAATAATAATAATAATAATAATAATAATAATAATAATAATAATAATAATAATAATAATAATAATTAATAATAATAAAACTTCTTTTAGGTTCAGAATAAAAATGCTTATTTCAAAGTCAGGATGTTTCCAGTGATGACTTTCTGCGTTCTAAATGCTTTTATAGAATATCAACAATGACATTAACTGAACAAGAAGACGACTCACATGGTGTGGATGATGATGATTTTGTATCTGCAGAAGAATTACATTCCCTGAATCAGTCAGCTATAGAGATTGGTGTTAATCTTTGTAAGAAACCATAATTAATGAAGTCAAGTCGTAACTGTATGCATCAAGAAACCACAGCGGAATCACTGAACTGTTGATGAGTACATCAGATCAAAACTAACCAAACTCTCCAAAGTAGTAATTCCATTTTCAAAAGAATATTGTGTAACTTCCTCGGAATATACATCAAACATCAATTCAACTATTGAATCGTGTGAATCCTATAATGAAAAGGTGCAAGTTCTAAAAATTATCTCAGTGTCTCTTTCCAAGATACAAATTTTGCACCA
The DNA here is from genome assembly GCF_964235325.1 of Thermobia domestica. NCBI lineage: Eukaryota > Metazoa > Arthropoda > Insecta > Zygentoma > Lepismatidae > Thermobia > Thermobia domestica. The sequence goes on from NC_137469.1 coordinate 101,942,067, forward strand.
CACTCCATCTACAACAAAATACATGCTGGACGAAAGAAGAGATTTGAGGTCTTCAAAAGGAGAGTTTTCAAAACCGGATCTTTATTATGGTCATCCTGTGAATGAAACACATGTTCAAATTGCTCAGTCATTTTATCTGGAAGATAACTAAAACTGTTTTCGACCGAGCGGAAAAAAAAAAAAAAAAAAAAAGTGAAAAGATACATAGCTCGCAATATTAAAGGAACTTTCGCCATATATAAGAAGGGCATTCAGGATTCTGCATGAAAGGGCAAAATTTTATGCACTACGATCTAAGTGGGTGGTTTCATACTCACTTGGGGATGTCTATGTGTGTATTGAGTCAGTTTTGGACTTCGCGTTGTAACTTTGAAGAACTTATTTGAAGGCGAACCGTGGGACGTAAAACTCAAAATTTCATTTCATTTTTATTTGAAGGCGTAGCATACAAACGTGTAAAGTCGTTAATCTGTAATGTAGAACGAGAGACCTGTTAGTTTTATTAATGTGATGACTTCCTGAAAAGGGATTACTCGCCTTACAGACGCTTCGTCTGAAAACAGCAGATGACTCTTCTGAGGTTTCATATGCAACATGGAAGAAAGATTTTTTTTTTTTTTTTTTTTATAAGTTGCCATTGATACCTTAATTGAAGAACGCCTACAGTTCCAGTTCAGAATGCCGTGTATTTTACACGAATGGTTTTACAAGTCGTATATATCAACAGCCCTTATCTTGTTGCTTAAAGAGAAAGTTGAAGAATTCCGCCAACAGAAAATAGAAGAATGGTCCACCTAAACTATCCCTGTGAAAGGAATCCAGAAGTCACATGGCAAGACTTACAGTGATGGGCAAACTTACATTGCAAGAATTTTAAAGAGCAAGAAAGAAGAAATTTCATTTGTCCAACCAAGATCTCAGAAACGGCAGGAGAATATTCAGATTCACAATCTACAAAGAGGAATGTTTGTGGCTTGTGTGTATGATTGTGGTTTAGTTAAATGAAATCGTTATGAACTTTATACTACTAAATGGACCTGCTGCTTGATATAGATTTTTACCTGCGAAATAGCAATACCATCTCTAGTGCTTACTTTCAATTCGCGTTTTTTTCAAGATTGTGGGTGCGCTAGTTTCTATTGGTTCAACAGGAAGGCATCTCTCGATATCAAAGAAACATACTGATGCAGTTGAACATTTTAGTATTGAATTGCTAATATCAGTACTAACCAGAGTGCAAAGAAATAGTATGTTTTGGAACTTGTAGGTATATTTTGGAAGCTTTGGTTTGTTTGAAAGCTGTGTTTGTACTTATCTTTATGTAAAATAAAATGCCAGTCATATAAGATTAAATTTTGGTTTCATGAGACCAGTGTTGGCAAAAACCATGGTTTTCATTGAAAAAACCAAAAAACAGTTTTTTTTTGTTTAAACCAGGTTTTTTTTTATTTAAATAATTTGCTCTATGTATTTATATCACATATGGACAGAAATAAGCTTGTTTCGCGTTGGTGTTGATAGCAACAACCGGGTTATGCTGGAAGGGGTCACATAAGCTTAAAGCGTAATTCAAATCGCTTCTCGGCTTACATCCAAGAGAAATTGTCCTCCATTTAAACTCGAAACCGGGACTAATTGGCCACAAATGCGATAGGTCTGCCGACTCAATCACGAAGGACTCCTGATAAAAATACGTTGACTGATCTTTACATATTTGTTAATATAATCGTCAAGAGTCATTAGGACAAAAGGACAAAAAGATAAACAATTGCACTAGTGGAACCATTATACAGAATTACATTTGGACAATTTCAAAGTACTACAGAGTACAGAAGAACTAATTTAGTCCAAGTCAGTTCACTACGACTTTTATTAGTCCAAGTTAAAGAAATATAACGACTTACTTTGCATATCAGTAAGAAAAGTGAATAAAGATACGAATTATTTGAGTCCACTTTGGCTCTGACCCATTTATACATAAATAGTTACCAAAGATTCTTGCCTCAATAATTGCCTCTCGTGGGGTTTGTATGACCCCCCCCCCTCCCAAAAAAAGTAGGCATTCCGATGTATTTTATCAATAGTAAACATTATTAAAACGAAACAATGTTTAGAATTTTCCTTTGGTTGCATAACAATAATAACAAACTATAAAAAATTACAAAAGAAACATCCATAAAGTTGCATAAAAAAGGTTGTTTTTGTAATAATTTCTTTGAGTAAAGAATGGGGAATTTAGGTCTGAATATAGTACGAATAATATATGGGAGTGAAACGTGATAACCCACAAATGTGTGTTCATCAAGATTTTTCGAATAGTTACACTTTTACGAACATTTTTCGTTTTTTGGTTTAAACCAGTTGTTTTTTTTTAAAAAAACAGCTGGTTTAAACCACCTTGATTTAAACCAGCCAACCCTGCATGAGACCAATATGTGAGAATATGGTAATGGAAACTGGATTCATGTGTTGAAAAATTTTCAATTTTTATAAATCCTGTTCAACTTAAAAGTGGAAGAAGAAGTTCTTTTCAGGAAATGTAATACTGTATGATACTATCTATCTATCTATCTATATATATATATATACAAGACTAGAGCACGAGAACTCGGAAACATATTTCCAAACGGATATCATTTTAATTAGTAAATTATTATATTTCAAATAAAACAAAATATCATGCACTGTTCCAGGGATATGGCATTTTAATATTTTCCGAAATTTGCACGCGAGAAAGGGTGCTATCTTTGGCAGACTATATCTCGGGCAGAATTTCTTTGGGACAAAAAAAGTTCCTTACTTTGTCCTGAATTTTAACACCTAGGATTATCAAGGTAAGATTTTTTTTTTTCTTTGCCTGTCTGAATTGATGTGAACTATGCCGTAATGAATTTATTGGATTGGATTGGATTTGAGTTTAATGTCTTCTAGCAACAAAACATGGACCTACAGCTTAATGTCTTCTAGCAATGAGACATGGACCTACAGCTTAATGTCTTCTAGGAACAAAACATGGACCTACAGCTTAATGTCTTCTAGCAATGAGACATGGACCTACAGCTTAATGTCTTCTAGCAACAAAACATGGACCTACAGCTTAATGTCTTCTAGCAATGAGACATGGACCTACAGCTTAATGTCTTCTAGCAACAAAACATGGACTTACAGCTTAATGTCTTCTAGCAATGAGACATGGACCTACAGCTTAATGTCTTCTAGGAACAAAACATGGACCTACAGCTTAATGTCTTCTAGCAATGAGCCATGGACCTACAGCTTAATGTCTTCTAGCAACAAAACATGGACCTACAACTTAATGTCTTCTAGCAATGAGACATGGACCTACAGCTTAACGTGGGACCCGAACTACATAAATTCCTGCCGAAAATCAAAGCCGAATATTCAGCGTCAAAGGCATGTACGCTATCTGCGTATCCACGAATCATCTCCCTAATCTCACTAATGAATTTATTATTGAGCCTATTGATAAATTGCTTTATTGCTGGCTTCTAACTCACAGGTAAACTTAATTTTATGACAGATTCAGAAGAATTAAAAGTCTCAGGATATAGATTTCTAGATGTAGAAAATATAAATAAAATAAGAATTACTATGCATAGATATTGCAATTTACAGAAAAGATAATAAATCTTTGTTCAAAAGTTTACCTGGACCTATTTCGAGCAATCAACACATTCATGAAGGTTCAGTTTGCTTTCATAAACAAATATGTAGATCAGCTTTGTATGAGGTCCTATAGATTAATTTGGACGATAACTCTCAAATCGGGGTGTATATTTGTTTATAACAGGAGTGTGCTTTCCTGTGTTCCTAGCGTGGCACTTGTCTTTAAAGCCTCTCTGATTTTCTGTTTTTTTTCTTTCCTTTCCACTTCTTTCCCTCTATATCTCAAGAAACCTAATATAAATACGGCCATAATAGGGATATATTGTGAAAATAAGAGAAAAATAGGCAAGAGTTGTAGTCATATTACTACGCACAATATACTTAAAAGTAACCTAAACAGAATATGGAATGATGTAGAAAAATATAAGCAAATTTCAATAAAAAGACTTACAAATTTGTCCATAGCCATTTAGTACTTAAAACTACACCAAAGCTAGTGTTTTTTGAGGGGGTGAGGTAAGTAATTGTTTAGTTAATTATTGGAAACTGTATAGAATCTAACAATAATACATTCTGATTATATGAACGAAGAGATAGAGGAGGGAATCTGTAAGGGATGAAGTATCTTTGAGTTTTACATCCCACGGTTATGCCGGTTAGGCTAAAGGAGACAGAGATGGTGAGAAATGAAGAAAGTGGGAGGAAACGGGGAATTCCGAGAAATCTCACGAACACAGTGTTCGTCCACCACAAAGTTCACTTGGCGCGAGCTAGGATCGAACCAGGGAAGGGGATAAAATGTGTAAAAACTTCAAAAATATGAATGGGGTTATTAATTATTCAGGTGAAATCCTAATCCTAACTAGATGTAAAACTACGTGGACTCTCACTCACTAACATAAAATAACGGGTACTTCCTATTGACATGGAAAGTTGAAATTTGTCATGGTTGTAGCTTTTCAGGACTAACCCACAGCAGAATTGCCAAACGTGAATATTTTTAATTTTTAGGGGAGGGGGTCTAAAGGGAAGATGAAGAAATTCTCCATGTTATTTAAATAGGCCTTTTTTGAACCTATAATCTCATGCTTTAGGTATTTGGAATTGGAGTAAAAACTTAAAATTCGGTGTGCGTGTACGTTTTCTTTAGTGTTACCTAATTCAATCACCAAAAATAAAAATGTTCAACTTTAATGGGACTTTATGGACAATTAAAAAATCTTCCCCGTGTTTTTAGTAAGTCTTCTCAGGCTATCAGCCAGGTGAAGGTATTGACATCCGACGTTTCGAATGCAGACATTGCATTCATCGTCATAGATTGTTATGAGCTTATTATGAGCCAATTACAATTCCTGAAGATGAATGCAATGTCAGCATTCGAAACGTCGGATGTCAATACCTTCACTTGGCTGATAGCCCGAGAAGACTTACTAAAATCACATCACCAGGAAAAATTCAATTCTTTCTTCTTCCCCATGTTTATATGGCACACCTTCTGCACCTCAAAATTATTGGACACTTCCTGTAGGACTACAATAATTAAATTTGGCAATATTGTACCCTTCCGGGACTAATCCAGAAAGAAATTGCCGAAAGTAAATATTTTAATTTTTTAGGGGATCTAAAGGGAATGAAGAAATTCCCCATGTTATGTATTTATTTTTTTATTTTATTTTATTTATTTATTTATTTTATTTTATTTTATTTATTTATTTATTTTTTTTTTTTTACAAATTCGGTGTGCTTGTAAGTTTCGTTAGCGTTACGTGACTAAATCACCAAAAATAAAAATTTCCAACTTTAGTGGGGTTTTATGGGCAATTAAAAAATCTTCCCCATGTTATTTATATGTCACACCTACCATGTAATAAGTCGACACATTATGAATTACAAAACAAAGGATATTGTAAAAATAAATTGCGAGTGATTAATCAGAGTATTAAGACGCAAAGGCTGATACATATGAGATGTGAGGCCGTAGGCCTAGCAAACGTGTGGGGGCCTAGGGGCGAAGTCCCCAGCTGGCTTAAGGTTAGTTATTTGTTACAGAGCTCAAAGCTTGTCTCTTTCGTTACTCCTATTTCTTACCATATCTTTAATCCACTCCTAGCTTTAACGCTTAGAGAAAAGTGGCTACCGCGACCACTGAAAATCCGGCAGTTCGGGGAGAGAGAACTGAATCATAAAGTAAATACATATAACTTCGATCTCGAGAGAGATTAAAGCAGCCTCCGTTAATTTCTTGGTTTCTTAGAATTTTATTTTTCAGTAAGGGTTTGCCGTCAAGGCTGCCATTGAGTTGCTATATACGATTAGCTCTTGGCATTGTGTGTTTGGTGCATATGATACAGCTTGTGTGTGTGTTTTGACGTAATACCCTTAAGACAGTGTTTCTATTTATTTATTTATTTTGGGTGAGAGAGCCATTTTATTAGTCAGAATGATCTACGGAATCCCTATTCCTGTACCTTCGAAAACAAATTAACTTTGTTGTTTGTTTTGAGCATAACCAGTATACCATACTTTTAAAGTATTAGTAGCGATAGAAAAATTATTTTTTATTTATTTATTTACCTAGCCGAACCTGTGCTGTCTACACAGCTCATTTATTCTAATATGAGCATGAATATCCTCTCTACTTCCTCAGTGTATCGGTAGATGTCCCTTTACAGACAAGTGAAGGATGATGAGAGGATTTTCGAAGGGAATAAATTGCTATAGATGCAATTTTCAATCATAACTTTGTAAAATTAGTATTTGTATTATTTCCAACATGAAACAAACTTTAATAGTTGTACTGAACTACGAACAAAAGTTACAGCAACCAAGCAGAGATCTCTGGTAATGTTTAGTGGAGCTATTCATATATAAATGCTGTCGTAGCTTATGTTTTTCATGAAACTAGACGAGGCAAACGAATGAAATGTGGGGTTTTACAAGAACGAGAGTTGTGAAAAATAAGAGGATACAGAATAATATGGTTCGTGATGTTTCCTAGTTGTTTTGTAGATAAAACGACATTGGTATCAATTACCTTCCAGCTCCTGACACTCGCAGCAAATAACTCCTAAACTAAGAAAGATATCGGAAATTTGTGTGTAAGGAAGTTCAATATTCTGGCTATAACTTTCTCGTTGACACTTTTTTTTTTTTCCTGAAACAAAGATAAAAATGTGCCATGATAAGAGATTAAGTGACTACGAAAGCGCACCAGGACGCATCGATTTTTCGTGTTTGACAGCACGTTTTCGAGAAATTTGCATGTTTTTTGTGATCAGGAGCAGAATAGATCATTTCTAAAAGTAACGAAATCAAGAATGGCCATAGGAATTTTGAACGGGAGAAGTGATCGTTTGAAAAAAGGTAATTTTCCGCCTCAATATTTGTTTGCCTTAGCAACGCCTTAGTGACAATGTTTGTCTTGTGGGCTCAAAACGGCCCCTAAAACGTAGAATACAAAAATAACTGCACTTTAATGAAAACTGTCAAACCTTCAGAAAATTTGGAAATGAAAATGAAATGAAATCTTTAAGTTTTACTTCCCACGGTTATGCCGGTTAGGCTAAAGGTGACGGTGATGATGAGAGATGAGTGAAATGGTGGAATGAAGAAAGTAGGAGAACCTCGAGAAAACCCACGAGCACGGTGTTTGTGCACCATAAAGTCCACACGGCGCGAACTGGGATCGAACCAGGGACCCCAAGCACCGGAGGTGAACGCTCTACCACTGAGCCATCACGCCCCCCTCAGAAAATTTGGGATTGACAAACAAAGTCGGTTAGTTTCTAGAGCATGTGACTTCCGAGATCTCATGCATGAAAGGAATTGCCCACAAACATATAAATGGAGCATTTTACATGTAGACTAGCTGAACCTGTGCTCTTTACAAAGCGCATCATTCATATATGAGCATGAATCTCCTTGTTATTCCTCACATCTGTACATGTCCCTTTGCAGACACAAGTGAAAGAAGTCTTGGTAAAAATCGGCAAGAAATACCGTAAAGGGGAGACTTTTTTCGATTATTTTTTCAATATCTCGTACCGTTTGCAAGGTTTCAGCCTACTTCCGGTTGCAGTTTTTAATTCATGTATGATCTGTGTTTTCTTTCTTCGTGCATGTAGTATATAATAAGCAAATACATAAACTAAGTAACTCTATGGCCTATGGAACCCGGAGGTTCAATGCCCCGTTCACAAAAGCTCTCCACTGACTTCTATTCTTAGATAATTGGATCCAGTTTCTACTTTGTATTTCTACTTCTGCGAAATTTATCTTAATATTGTTCTCCCATCTGCACCTAGGTCTTCCTAATGGTCGTTTTCCGGCTGGTCTTCCAGTTAAGATTTTGAAAGCGTTCTTTCTTTCTTCCATCCTGGCTACATGACCTGTCCATCTGAGCCTCCTAGATTTGATGACCCTAACAATGTTGGATAAACCTATAAATTATGTTCCTCGTTATGAAGATTCCGCCATTCGCTATTCCCGTTTCTCTTGGGTCCAAATATTCGTCTCAGGATCTTGTTCTCAAATACTTTCAATCTATGTTCTTCGTTCCGAGTAAGAGACCATATTTCACAACCATACAGAACAACAGGCATGATTATCGTTTTATACATTTTAAAATAAGCTAATATATTACACATACAATCAATTATAATGTCAGTGATATATGGTGTTGGTGGGCAAAACACTCCAAACAATAAAGATTCAACTTAGATGGAAAAATGGTTATCCTTCGTTTTTCCATTATAATTTGGCCATGAAACAAACACCTGAGAGATATGCAGCCCCTATATACAATTATATGGCGTTGGAATGTATAATAGGTAGGATATGATGCTTTATTTTATTTTATTTATTTTTTTTTAATTTCAACACTTCCAGTGTACCCTTAAAAATGTAATAAATAAATAATGGCCATGTTTTTTTAAAATATTGAGTTAGAATTGGACAATCTACGCAAAATTTGCAATCGATCAGTGAAAACTTCTTCTTTCTAGAGCCTGTAATTTCTCGTAGATCTCACTGTCGAAAAGACTTGCCACAAACATATAAACGTCCACAAACGTATAGTTTAAAAAACTTCAGAGATGGCAACACAATTCATTTGCATTTATTTCGGAGAAGGCATATTAAAATGCAAAGGCTTTGAACCATAATTTAAAAGAATAAACTTTGTGAAAATGATCTCTATAATTTATTTAAAGTACACCTTTTTAAACCGTGTAACGTGGGTTCCTGTCACCACGGCATGGCGCGTCCTCAGGTTGCGGATCGAGGAGAAGGCCTCTAGATATAGAGGTTAGCTGCGAATATACTGAATAAGCAGTCGCGGACAGACGACTAGGAGTGGTCCTCCAGCTTGGGGGTTTGGGTAAGGCTAACACCCTCATCCTGTAAAAAAAAGGTACTTGTTCAGAAACATTCACAAAAGCCTCGGACAAGGACTGATAACTTGGCACGACATCAGCAAAAGAAAATGGACATGAGATTTGGAACATGGAATATTAGAAGTCTTTATAGGGCAGGCGCGTTAAAATCTGTAACGAGTGAGTTAGAGAAATACAGGATGGACTTAGTAGGAGTTCAGGAAGTTAGGTGGGAAGGAAATGGATCTGAGAATTCCGGAAATTTTACGTTCTTTTACGGGGAAGGAAATAAAAATCACCAGTTAGGAACAGGGTTTTTCGTTCACAAACGAATATTACCCGCAATTAAACGGGTTGAATTTGTTACTGACAGACTTTCTTTTATTACTTTTAAGGGATGGTGGTGTGATATTATTGTTTTAAATGTACATGCTCCAACTGAAGATAAGGATGACGATATAAAAGACAGTTTTTACGAAGAAGTGGAACGGATATTTGACCAACTCCCGCGATACCATATGAAGATTCTATTAGGGGATTTCAATGCGAAGGTAGGACGAGAGGATATTTTCAAACCGATTATAGGGAACGAAAGTTTGCATAAGGAAAGTAATGACAACGGTGTTAGACTCGTGAACTTTGCAACATCCAAAAACCTAATCGTGAAGAGTACAAAATTCCCACATCGCGACGTTCATAAATACACTTGGACATCACCAGACGGAAAAACACATAATCAGATTGATCACGTTTTAGTAGATAGAAGAAGACAATCTAGCATAATTGACGTTCGGGGCTGATTGTGACACTGATCACTACCTGGTAGCAGCGATAATACGGGAGAGATTATCGTTGAATAAAGGTAATACTCAATGTCCGAAAACGGAGAGATTTAATTTAAAGAAATTAGAAGAGAGCCAGGTAAGAGAGGAATACCAGATTGAAGTTTCGAATAGATTCTCGGTTTTAGAAGACTCGGAGTGCACTAGTGTTGAGGATACTTGGATTGAAATTAGAGATAGCATTAAAAGTTCAGCAATAGAAAAATTGGGACACGCGGAAATACGTAGGAACAAACCATGGTTCGACCAAGAATGCATTAAACTAGCAGAGAAGAGAAAACAGGCAAAATTACGGTGGCTACAAAATCCGAATGAAATAACTACACAAAATTTCGCAGATATCAGGCGGGAAACTTCCAAAACTTGTAGAACAAAGAAACGGGATTTTTTGAAAGCTAAAATTAAGGAACTTGAAGATAATAGTAAAAATAAAAATATTCGGGACATGTATAAGGGGATCACCGAATTTAAGAAAGGCTATCAACCTCGTGCTTATATATTAAAGAAATCTGACGGAACAGTTCTCACTGATACGGATAGCCTCTTAAATAGATGGAAAGATTTCTTTAACGATTTGCTGAACACGCAGCCAAAAACTAATGTGCGTGGAGAAAAGGAGATACACACCGTAGAACCGTATATTCCAGAACCCAATCGAATAGAAGTGGAAGCCGCTATAAAGAAATTAAAGAAACACAAATCTCCGGGTGTTGATGAAATTCCAGCTGAGTTAATTTTAGCTGGAGGCGAAAAATTGTGGAACAAGATACACAAACTCATTCTCCTTATCTGGAACAAGGAAGAATTGCCACAAGAGTGGAAAGAGTCAATCATTGTTCCAATTCACAAGAAAGGCGACAAAACTGACTGTAATAATTATCGAGGCATTTCTCTTCTGTCAACATCCTATAAAATCCTTTCAAATATTCTGTTAGCAAGATTGACCCCATACGCAGATGAAATTATTGGAGATTATCAGTGCGGATTTAGACGAAATCGATAAACTATCGACCAAATATTTACCATTCGCCAAATACTCGAAAAGAAGTGGGAATACAATACCCCGGTACATCAACTATTTATTGATTTCAGAAAGGCTTACGACTCGGTTAGGAGAGAAACATTATACAACGTTCTTACAGAGCTTGGAATACCGAGAAAGCTAATTAGATTAATTAAGATATGTTTAAGTAAATCCCAAAGTAAAGTCCGGGTAGGAAAATTTTTGTCCACGAGCTTCCACGTCGAAAATGGTCTGAAACAAGGAGATGCGTTGTCGCCATTATTATTTAACTTTGTGCTGGAATACGCCATAAGGAAAATCAAAGATAGCAACCAGGGGCTAGAGCTGAACGGCATTCACCAGGTTATGGCATATGCTGATGATGTAAATTTAATAGGGGATGATAGGAGAACAGTAGAAATAAATGCAGAGATATTATTAAACGCTTGCAGGGACATGGGTTTAGAAGTAAATGCAGAGAAAACTAAATACATGGAAGTGCGTCGGGACCGTAATACGGCAAATTGTGGAGGCGTTAAAATATTAAATAATACTTTTGATAAAGTGGATAGTTTCAAATATCTAGGATCAATATTAACAGACGAAAATCATATTCACGAAGAAATTAAATGTCGACTAAAAGCAGGGAATTCGTGTTACTATTCGGTTCAAAATCTCTTTTCGTCGCGAATTCTGTCGAGGAATTTGAAGCTTAAAATATATAAAACGATAATCATGCCTGTTGTTCTGTATGGTTGCGAAACATGGTCGCTTACTCTCAGGGAAGAACATAGACTGAAAGTATTTGAGAACAGGATCCTGAGAAGAATATTCGGACCCAAGAGGAACGAGAATGGGGAATGGCGGAAGCTTCATAACAAGGAACTACATAGTTTATACGGTTTACCCAACATTGTTAGGGTCGTCAAGTCTAGGAGGCTTAGGGGGGCAGGTCATGTAGCTAGAATGGAAGAAAGTAGAAACGCTTTCAAAGTCTTGACTGGTAGACCCATAGGAAAACGACCATTAGGAAGACCTAGGCGCAGATGGAAGGATAATATTAAGATGGATCTCGCAGAGATAGGAATACAAAGTAGAAACTGGATCCAATTACCTAAGGATAGAAGTCAGTGGAGAGCTGTTGTGAACGCGGTACTGAACCTCCGGGTTCCATAGGCCATAGAGTTAGTTAGTTTAGTTAGTTACACCTTTTTAAAAATATTTGTCTGTTATAAACGTGAAATCACAAATAACCTTAAATCAAAGCTTTGAAAGCTAAAGTTATAGGTTGGAGCTCAGTCGCTCTTAATTGCTATTGTAGCATTTTAATAGATAGATAATTGAAGGCTGCTAAAAATATTTTATAATAATAAGTCTATAAAACTATTAGAATTTTTATACTCTATACTTGTTTGACATTCTCAACTACAATATGTGATAATGAATTCACTTGAATTTTTGTTTTACTTTTTCCTCCGTTTTGGAATTAATGCTCAATCTAAAAGAACCGTACGGACAGAACTCTCGGATTTCCGACCGTCATTTGAGAAACTCTGCCTTAGTGCATAATCCAGTTCCATCAGCGAGAATGGAGAAGAATGTCTGCTTTTTAATCTGAGCTCTAAACTGGCCATAGGTGTTCATCCCGATATTTCAACTGCTCAGACAGTGTGAATTGGTGCATTGAAATTTTGGACAGTTGCATCATTGAGCTGAAATATCACCCGGGCCATACGATGCACGTGGTGAACTAAAATTTTCATATAATCACTATTAATAATATATCCTGTAAGCGTAAATACAGTTCTAATGGAATACCAGAAATTTGCTGTTGATAGTGTCACAGGTAGCTTCAAATGTATATTTTGTCATGTAGTTTATATAATGTTGTCACCTATAAGCTTTAGGACGTTGCAATATTTAACAGGTTTTACTGCCAACCCGCACAAAGCATACTGCCATTAATAGGCCACAAGCATATGTAGATTTGAGCATTATCATGTGTGTAACAGCAAGTTAGTTGGTGGGTAAACTAAAATTAAAGAAAGCTAGGGTAACACGAGGAAGTTAGGGCAAGGGTCTATTAGTTTTTATATAATTAAGTTATGTATTAAGTTTTATAGCTCAGTTCACTATGTGTTATTTAACGTAACATTTATATAAGGCAAGCATAATTGCTTGAAAGAAAAGCTGATTTCAGTAGCTGTTACAAGCAATAAAAGAAACTGCTTATATCCGTCGCACGGGAATTTCATAACACTTCCTGTCGTTCATTTTTTTTAGCTTTTTTTCTTTCTTTTTTTTTAAAAAAAAATTCAGTTGCGTGGGTGGTTTTGTGTGTTTCAAACCACTGTAAAAAATAATCACATAATTATTACAACAAATATTATGATTTACGAGGAATGCTATAATTGTCCCATTTTGTGATGCTTTGGAGCAAGGGCAATTATAGGAGCATTCTCTTTTAGCAAGAATATAAAATTTGAAGAAGAAAAGTGTTTCAAAACAATGCTTATTGGTACTGTATTTAAAGTCTCCTGAATTTGGATGCCTTTGTAAATATCTGTAACATAGATAGCTACATTACGGTTGAAAAACTTCTCTTTCGATGTTGATGTAGTGAAGTGAATTATTTTTCACTCTCTTACCCTAAATGGGCGTAAATGTTTATAGTAGAAAACAGTGAAATGGCAGGGAAAGTGTACAAATGGATTTCTAGGTATAAAGATAATTTTTTCTCTCTCTAATAGATCTGGAATCAGATTTTGACTGAGAAGTCACTAGTTACATTGTGCCTTTAGCAAGTCTCTTAATGTAGTTGACAATGTAGACTATTTACATTTTACGAAATACGCAGGGACTGTAAATCTAAATTGAGGCCTAAGAGTTTATTTATTTATTTATTTATTTATTTTTTGTGAGTTTTCATAGTTGAATCATTCTAATTTGTTTCTGTAGAATAAATAACGGAAGTTTTATTTATTGTCTAGTGTTTTTATTCTTAACTTCCTTGTAAATAGATAGAAAACACTTAGAAGCACCACTTTAAAGGGTTAAAACAGGCCTATGATGTGATTGCTCAAAAGTCAGTGCATTGTAAATACAATAGAAGCTAGGAGACTTTGCCATAATTCCTTCATGGTTGCGGCAATTCTGGCAATTGGAAGTAAAAAGAAGTAATAATAATAATGAAAATAAAAAGTTCTGCTACAGGGGTTTAAGATTTTTGTTCTTAATTCATCAAATAATATAGAAGTAACATAAAATTGTTATAGCATTTGTCCAAATTAAAACAAAGGATAGTTTTGGATATAAGCAGTTCAAGTTAATGTTTACGTGCCATAATTGCCCCACATCACCCTAAATATAAACAATTGGTACCTTTAATCACAGTTTTAACCTATAGCACATAGCGAGCCGAAGGCTTGAGGAACAATTAGTAATAATAATAATAATAATAATAATAATAATAAAGGAAGTCAATAATGAATATTTTATTTCAGGTGATTGCCTGTATTGGCGAGAAACTAGAAGAGCGAGAAGCTGGCCAGACTGAGGCGGTAGTTTTCCGACAAACCAAAGCAATTGCGGACAAAAATCCTGACTGGAGTAAAATTGTCTTGGCCTATGAGCCTGTGTGGGCGATTGGTACTGGCAAAACAGCCACTCCCCAACAGGCTCAAGAGGTTCATGATAAACTTCGAAAATGGTTTGTAGATAATGTATCCGAGAAAGTGTCCAACGAACTACGCATTATTTACGGAGGGTCTGTGACAGCCGCTAACTGCCAAGAGCTTGCCAAAGAAAAAGATATTGATGGTTTTCTTGTTGGAGGAGCTTCTTTGAAGCCAGATTTCGTTAAAATTGTCAATGCCCGACAAGTTATTGGTTAAAAAGTAAAACTGGAATTTAGTCAGTTAGTTAGTGGTCAGATAAGTAGATTTATTTTTACAGAAATATTTGCTCATATACAAGATGTTCAAATGTATATTTTGTACAATTACATATGTGAAAGGTGCAGGAATCAATTAATAAAAAGCTTCCATTGTTCACTTTTTATGCAGTACAGTAGCACAATTAGCTACAAATCTTGGTACAATAATTTCTAAATTATGATGATCAACCATGTTAGCTTAATGAATTCCACATTTTCTATTAATTTAAAGTATTGTTCTGTAGCACCCGTTTTGGTGTTTTTTTAAGTGTAATTCTTTATATTAGGTTTCAAATCTGAAAGTAAAAGTACCTTATCAATAAGTATTGAGGGTAGCATTTCAAATAGTAACGTTGTTTTTTGACAAGATATATTCATATATACTCTTTTCAGATTCTATAATTTAACTTTTTTCCTGGATATATTTCTATGTCGTATTTTAATTACCGTTTAGATATTTTTAAATATATAATAAAATTCAGCTGTACAGTAGCGTTACGTTGAAGGGAGTTTCCGGGTTTTAATATCTTCCTTCAACACATTATGGAAAAATGCTATATACCATATCAATATATATATAATATAAACAATCTGAAATGATATGAACTTGGGATCTTGAATCTCCCCGCCACTAATGTAATTCTGTGTACTCTACTGCAGGTCTATTTGGTGAATATTAATAAAGAAAGTTTGGATTAGTTTCGGTCATATAGTTGAATATTTTCAGCTCCAAATGTTGTAAATACTAATTTTAATGATATTTTGTGTGTATTGAATTAGAAAGTCCAGTTTCTAGTCGAGGATATTCCCATCTAAGTATCATGTACAGCATTTTATTGTACTTCAAACTTACAAGTACATATATAGTGTGAAATAGATTATTGCTAAGAAAATTGAGGTACAAAGCATTTAGAACTTAAAACATAAGAAGTGTACATAATAAGTATCAACCAGACATTTGACATCCAGAAAAAAATTAATATTGGTAAACAACCAAATTTTTGTAACAAATAATTATGCTAAGTATTTATTATTTCGAATTTGAAAGTTGTGCTTCACTGATTTTTTCGTAATTTACAGAGAGTCCATAAAGTCCTGCAGGAAAGTAAAACTGTATAACTTGGAAACTACATAATGTATTAACAAATACTTTTTGGTGTACTTACAGCAAGGTTCAAAGTTTTGTTTCAGCTAGTTAAGGTTCATCGACAAACCTCCAATTGTGCACTATCGACGTCCAAACACTCGTGCAGTCTTTTTGGGAAACCAAGAATTGCGTGTTGGCGGTGCTCGTCTGGAATGTTCAAAATCACATCAGTTATTTTGTTCTTGAGATCGTGCAGATTAGCTGGCTTCTGCGAATACACCTTGGTCTTCATGTGTCCCCACAGCCAGTAATCACAAGGCGATAAATCTAGTGATCTTGCAGGCCAAGATGTGGGTCCTCTTCGGCCAATCCATCTCTCCTTAAATTCTTCGTTAAGAAACTGTCGAACTTGAAGGGCATAGTGCGGCGGTGCCCCATCCTGTTGCATGTGGACCTCATTAAGGATGCCTAACCTAGTAAGTTCTGGGAAAAGGAATGTCTAGCATGTTCAGATAATTGTTACCATTTACCGTCTCTTCCTCGAAGGAAAAAGGGCCAATAATGTGGTCCATTGAAACAGCATACCACACACTGACTTTGGGACAACCCCGCTTGTGCTCCTCGAATTCACGTGGATTTTCCACCCCACAAATTCGGCAGTTGTGCCTGTTCACTTTTCCCGACACATGAAATGTGGCTTCATCTGAAAACAAATCGAGACAGAAGGTCACCATCTTCTTGTAAGCGGGTAAGCATTGACTCACAGAATTCCATTCTCATGTCACAGTCTTCCTCTATCAGCTCGTGCACAAATTTTAATTTATAGGGCCGGACCTTCAAATTCTTGCGTACGATCTTGTGTAACGTTTACTTCGGTATTCCCAGTTCCAATGACCTACGTTTAAGCGACTTCATTGGACTCCTGGCTACGCTGTCCTGCAACGTGTGAATCAATCAAATCGTTACTCGTTCCTGGCCTTCCATTGCGTGGTAAATCTGACACACTTCCCGTTTCTTTGAACTTCTCGTACCACCTCTTGATACTTGTTTCTGCTGGGGGTGTTTTCCCATACGTTGTTTGGAACTTTCTCCGCACTGGAACGTAAGATTTTAATTCCGCAAACCACAAAACACATTGTGCCTTTTCTTTAATAGATGCCATCTTAAGTCACGTGATTACCAGCGCAAACGTCATCGAGCATTATGACCAGAACAAAACTTTAAACTTCCCTTCTTCCAACCCCAAAAATTTATACACTTAAACGTAACGGTTTAGAAGTTATAGAGTTTTACTTTCCTGCAGAACTTTATGGACTCCCTTTATATTTTGTTTGTATTATTATTTTATTGCTCCAGAAGTGCTGTTGGATATGTGAACTAATTTCGAGGCTTGAGTTGGTAAAGTATAGTTTACATCAAATTTATTAAGCAGGTTTTACTTATGTTTTTATGAAATCATCAAACAAAATACTCCATGTACACAAAATACTTCATAAATATTTCAGATTGCATTTAGGAAATCGAGTTATTTTAAAAGTCAGATGAAGAGATGGTGAGAATATGTATTGTAGATGTACTATATACACACTTGTGTGTAAATCCAAAGCAATTTGTTGTTATCAACCGATATGAAGAAATATTAAGTTTTATTTGTTCTTCATGATTAGTCATTTCCTTTAGTTGTATAGCTTCAATCAATTTCAAAATACTCTCAAATGAAATAATATTGTCTTTTTTTATTGTTATTAGATTGTTATGGGGGAAGAAGTGAATTTAAAATATCTCTTATGCAATGATTTACTAAAGCGGATCTTTGATTGATTGATTGATTGGTTGGTTCATTTATTCATTTTTCTGTGCTAGCCCAATTGACTTGCAATGCTATTTTTTAAATTGTAACCCTCTTTAAAATGTAGTTCTGTATTTTATTTTAAATTATAATTGCGACTTGGTAATTAACGATATAATAAAATTAGTTGAAAATCTCTCTTTAACAGAATTCCCATAGCTATACCTTATGTTGCACTACGTTTCTGTCTATGATAGTGTCTTCTAGCTATTAAAGAAAAGAAGCGAAGTGATGTATGAACAACAATCTCACATATATGTTGCACTAAAATATTACAAGTAAAACTGATCCGCATTTCGATTCGTTGCTAAACGTTGCATTTTAGTGCCATAGAAACATACATAAGTTAGATACTTAAAGGTGTTTAAATTAAAAATACATTAAATATAAAATAGCATAGTTAATATAATTGAAGAGTAAATTCTTAGCTGGACTCACTACTGTATCTTGCTCTGAAAAGGTTGTATATAGTATAATTATTTTCCGAGTGTGGAATGAAGAACGAAACAATTTTTGTGGTTTTATTACACGAGCTATAAATGATTTTTTATTGGAAGTAGTATCCAAAAGAAGTATTTTAGATATTTTAATATGATTAGCATTTTCTTTTTATCACTTTTGTATAGATTAAGTGCTTTACAGCAACTCATTACAACGTAATTTTATATTACTGTTCTTCTTCAGATCAAATATTGTTGGAGTAAAATGTATAATTAGATTTTTTTCTCACGTAGCCAATTTCCTGTTACAGTATGTGTATGCTTGAAAAGAAAGTAACTTACAAATCATGAAAAAGATGTACCTCATAGACAATACTTGTAATTTTTATGTGGAGAAATATTTTATTAATAGTTATTGTGCACTTGTAGGGTGAGATTTATTTTGTAAAAAAATATAAAAGACAAAATCTAAAAATACATATTGCAGAGATCACAGAGTTTATTTTATTTATGTATTCATTTTTAGGTAGCCAATATTGTTTAATAAGTTTGAAATGTTTTTTAAAGAGTTTATTTTAACGCAGATAATGTTACAATCTGGCAAATTTTGTTAAGATTAACTAACACTCACCTATAATTTGCCCTGGGAATCTTAAAAGGATTTGTTTGACAACCTACCCTGTTACCTTCACCAACTAGACATTAATGAAAAGCTTCAGCTTCAGATAATTTTTGCATTTCCCTCAACTTAGTCCTATTTCCACACAAAACACTAAAATCGCCAATAAGTTATTGAAATGTTAGAGATCATTACGACACACATTAACTAACAAGTATTTGATTTTTATCTTTCATACTAACTTGGGCCTTTCTTTACCCCGGCAATAGAAGATTAATATTCCAGTGTGTTACTAATTTTACCCGCATGCTTTTGTAACCATGTTTGCATAATTTTCTATCTTACATTTTCTTTCATGGCAGACTTGTTGCTGAACTTTAGATGTTGACGGGTGCTAAAGGACCTGTTCACACCCACTTCAATCTCTTACCCTTATTCTTACACACTAACAACTTAGCGGTACCAATATACATTCAAACGACGATGTTGCTCTTTGTACTGGTTTCATACAACTTCAAATACGACGTACCCTTTGTCGGAGATAAGCCTTAAGACTATTTCTATGCTGCTCTTCACATAGTATTGTTGTAACAACAATTAGAGTAAAAATATATGCAAATTTCTCAATATTAAAACTGTTTTTAATCCGCTGTTGTTACATCAAAATTATGTGAGCGTAGAGGATAGTGATAAGTCTTAGCCCCGAGAAGAGTACCCGCAGAAGTACTGGAAATATTGGCTAGAAACATAAAAAGGAACATTATTCAAGGTAGTTGTAATAATAATAATAATAATAATAATAATAATAATAATAATAATAATAATAATAATAATAATAATAATAATAATAATAATAATATATTATTATTATTATTATTATTATTATTATTATTATTATTATTATTATTTTTCAGGCGCTTAACAACTAACATACAAATCTTCTTATGTGCAAATTTGATAAACTACGTTACCTATACAGTTTAAAGTCTGCGTACGCGCCTTTGGCGTGGGAGAGCCGGGTTCGATTCCTGGCGGGAGCTCATGTGGTTCGGATTCCACGTTAATCAGTAGGTCCACGTCTCATATAGCCTCGCTGCTCAACGGGACGTTAAACTCAAAATCAACTCAACTCAACAGTTTAAAGTCTCAAAAGTTTACGCTTTTGAATTAGATTACAATTATTGTCTAGGTTTTTTGTCAAAATTTGTTACTTGTTTCGTTCTAATGTAATATGATTCGAATAAATTTATTTCCACCGTTGACGTTTTCACAATAACTTTGACCTCGTGTAAGTTGTTTGGTTATACCTAGATGTTTTAATGAGCCAGAAATTGCAAAATCATGAACTGTGCGTTTTTTTTTTTTTTTGTGTGTGTGTGTGTGTTCTTTTATTGTGTTTCCTGTGTTTCTTTTAGTCACCCCAGTGTAAGAACTGTTGCATTGATAAATGTCCTGGTAGACGCAAGTATGTAAAAGTGTTCTCCACACAGTATTTTTTTTGTAAGCCGAAAAATATTTCTCAATCTTTGTGGGTACTACTTACTGGAGACCCATTTTTTCTTTCTTGCTTAATTTTGTTCAGACTCTACGAAAATTTCGGCCAAGATGGAAAGAAAATCCAATTATTTCATTTCGTTGCGACTTTAGTAGTTGAGTTATAATGTAAGTCGAAAGTGCTTTTCTTAATTTATGCAGTTTTTGTGGAGCACCCATTCTTACCACCTAATTCAGGTTTTATCTCTAGTTGATAACTAGGACTAAGTTGAATAAAATGTCGTATTTGAGAAGCCGTAGCTCTCCATTACGAACTGTTGAAGGGAACAGGATTGGTTGTCAAAATCATATTACCTAGGTAGAAATGTAACAATTCTTTTAGGATTCCCAGGGATCGCAATAGGTGAGTGTTAGTGAATTTACCTTGTTTGGAACGAGTGTTTCAAATTTCAGAATATGGACGTACATAACGATCGGAACTTGTACAGTCCGCAGCAAGCAAAAAATTTTCAAAAATTTGAGCGTGTAAGTTTATTGTGAAACGACGAAGCCTTTGCTCCAAAATAAGTGTGCAAGGGAGGACACCGAGGTTTCTCCTGGCGCGATTCGTTCCACTTAGACATTATGTTAATTCCCTGGGCTGTTAGGCGTAGTTTCACAATAAACTTACATGTTCATGTTGCAGGTTTTTTGCTGCGGACTGTACAAAACCTAAGAAAATGTATGTTCTGTTGTGAATGCATACTGCTATAATCAAGCTTAACATCTCACGGATATTCCCTTAAAGCTAACGGATACTAATTTATAAATTAATCGTAAATAGTTGGAATGAAGAAAGCAGGGGCAAACTAGAAAAATAACATGATATTTGCCACAAACTCACATAGCCTAGCGTCAAACTAGGAATTCTTCACACTAGGAATTTTCTATCGCTGATCCACAATACCCCTCCAAGATGCTATACTTTTTCTATAGATTTTGTAATATAATATGAGCGACTCGGCGAAACATAATGGTATGTTATATTTTCTAACTTTCGAGTAAACGGAAAGAAGATTCAACGTTTCCATGCAATTCAACGTAATAATACAAATACAACAAACAAGCTCCCCCTGCTATCTGTAGGCACATTTCCGAAATTAAACTACTTACGTACGTTCAATTACAACCGATTCCATTTAATAACCCAATTTCAACGTGTGTTGCAAAATTAATGCCGAACTTCGGATCATTTTGAAGCATGACTCGTTTTCCGTTGATCTTAGTGTTCGCCTTAAATTCATTGTTGTCAACAGCAGAAAGACATTCGTGACGTTCTTTACCTTCTAGGCTGAAAACTCCTCAATGGGATTTACGGTACCAAGGTTGCGCTCTGGACAAGTCCCTTATTACATAGTATATCATTTGAAAGTTTGTTATGCTCTTTCTGGCTGTATACGTCATAGGAAATATTTCTGTTTTTAGATCTAAGATGATTTTAATCAAATCAGCGTCTATTAATTTAAACATGGCAGCAGACCGTTCCAAACGTCTCGAAACGTTTAAGGCAGTATGAACGAATGCACAGTTAAACGTTCCGAAAATTGCTTTGTAGAGTTTTCAGTCTGGGAGACAAAGGTCACGGAAGTAATCCTGCTGTTGGCAATGACGATCCACAGAAAATGGCACTACAGGTTCTCAGGAACTCAACGTTGGTCATTTGACCTTCCCACGGTATTTGGGGAAATTAGGAAAGGTGAAGATGATGGACAAATGAATAGCACATGAATTGATCGAATATCAATAACCAAATAAAGATATTTTGAATTCAGTTCTACGCCGTTTGTGAACAACAAAAGCAAACGATTCTAGACCGTACTGAAGTATGACGAGCAATAGATTGTTGCGAAGTTATATCATTTCTGGTTACTGTAGAAATATATGGTGAGGTGAAATCATCTTTGTGTACTAAATTTGTTTATTAAGAAAATTGGTTGTCGCCTCTTGTTTGTTTTCGCTCTATAGGAATAAATATTGAAATCAAAAACGGTAGTAAATTTTTACCACTACGATATTCCCCTTTGTTACGGTTTGATTGAGCTTCCACTCCTATGCAAAATCGACTTGTAGACCTGTTGACCGAAGTCCGATACAGACGTAGCAGTGTTTGGTGCATTATATCAATGTCCTGACGACGAAAATTCGTGGCCGTAGGATTTTCACGGATTGAGAAAGCTAATGGCTTACCGCGGCTACGGATCACCACATAGTCAGCATGATCTTTGTTGTGTGGGTAAAACCATGTTACATGACAACAATGTCTATAAATGATGCTGCATACTTTACACGCATTGAAATACAAAACTCTGCTTTCACCATGCTTGCCAAACCATTTGCCCATTGACTTTAACCTTTTCCGTTATCTGTACAACTTGTTGAAGGGACAGTCTTTGCTCAGAATGCCTTTGTAAACTTCATTTGCTCTAGAACTTCAGACTGTTGCGCTATTGGGGTAAATAATGTTACGTTGAAAAACTGTTGGTGGCAATGATTTTTATTTTAATTAATTATTAATAGCCTCAGGCAAGTTCCGTCAGTTTGAACTTTTTGCGATTCAAAATCCTGGGGAAAAAAATGCAACAACGCAATAATATCACAAATTCGTTGGTTTAGTACGATTTCCACTATTTTCCAGTTACGAAATTGTCGCTTTATTAAAATCTGATTTTTGGAATATTTAACCTATAATAGAAGATTTCGTCGCCTAATCATTAGAATGCTTGTTTTCAGTGCTCGTGATTGCAGGTTCAAACTTGGTTGGGAATACAAATTGTAAGTGGTTCGGATCCCACTTCTGTAGTAGATTCTGGGTATTGATATATGAGTGTAAATTATAAAACAGTAAGTTTCGTTCACAAATGTAGAACTGCGGTAGCCTTCCACACTATGGAGATTGAATATTAAAACCAGTAAGTAGTAGATCTATGGCCCGCACTCCCGTATGATATTTTGCCACTCCCGTATAGAAATAAAATCAATGGTTAGTTCAAATTTAACTAATACCATGTTAAACTACTGTTATTTATTTTCGTAACCTCGTCATTATTGTCTGATGTTTAGCGTGTGCGCCAGTAGTATACAGTCTCGGATTCTATCCTCAGTCGAAGAGCACAAGGACTTAATTTTATCATTATTTACTTGCATTAGTCATTCGTCTCTTTTAGTCTAAAAGGCGTTACCGTGGAACGTTAAACTAATAAATTTCATTTCGTTTTTAAGGTGTTTGGCTTGCCAAGACTCTTCTGTATAATTATCCTGTGTATATGTTTCTCCGTCCGTCCGAAAAACAAAGAAAACTACTTGAGGGATCACCACCATATTTGGTTACGATTTAGAAGTTTTAAAGTTAGGAATCACGTTTGTTGTTGGAGGCAGAGTTAAAAGTGAGGAGGAACGCGGGAGACTGCGTCCCCCGACCTCGAAAATATATGGCCAGTTCCTAAAAATTTACAATGGGCAAAGATAGGCAGGGGGACGGCGTGACGTCATGCCGCTAACCGTCCCTCTACCTTTTCAGATCCACTTTTACCTCTAGTTGGAACTAATACTGGGAATGGCAGTAATAAGATCACTACAGAAAAAAAAAATAATAGATAACGAGAACTGGTATTCTGCAATCCAGTAAACGTCCTAAAAGTACTTTTATCTCAATTTCTAACTCTCTACTAAAATTGGTCCAACACAATGTCCATTACAACTTCCGGCATCAATATTGATCTACATAGAGAAAAAATGATGAGATAGTAAGATTTTTTTTTTCTTTTGGAATCGATTTAACGTCCTAATAAAGGATAACATATATACTGGTAATTCTCTGTTCAATAGCATATGCATTGGTAACTCCCTATTCAAACCGAAAGTGACAGAAATCAAACGCTTCTGGCTTTAGCATTAATAGCTATAGACTAGAAATGGTAGTTGATAAAGAGAAGCTGTTTTCAACAAGCAATTAACGTCCAATGAATAGATTTCACATCCACTCTAATCTCTCAACTAAAACCGTAAGTTGTCTAAATCTACCTAGGTACTACCACTTCCGATTTTAATAATAAAAGAGAAAGGTCACAACATATAATCCAAACTCCTTCACGTGTTGTACAGATGACTCTGCTATTTGTGTACCTAATATTAAAATAGAAGTATCAATTTGGTGTAGAATTTCAATACAAAATTTAGATCAGGTGGAAAACTATATCTACATGTAGAACTACATGAAATGTCGAGTAGTATTCTGAGATAATCGACTATCGATATTTCTTCTGTAATGTAGTGATACAACTTTGGTCTTATATTTTCTGGAAATCCATCTCAAGATTGAATACCGAAACTTGAAAATGACAGCATGAAACTCCCTCACACTTATTCCCTGTTGATACCCTCATTCACAGTCACCTATACTCAACACCTTAATCGGGCCGTGGCGGCTCAGTGGTAGAGCGTTCACCTCCGGTGTATGAGGTCCTCGGTTCGATCCCAGCTCGCGCCAAGTGAGCTTTGTAGTAGACAAACACAACACAAAATATAGATCAGAGAAAAATTAAACCCAGAACTACCCGACACGAGTCAAGTACGAGGCAATTCATAAAGTAATACCTCCAAGGTGATACCTTTGACAGATAGCATCGATACAGGTATCAGTGGAAAGCTTACAATATCATCTACAAATTTGGGCATCATTTTACAACATAGTCCCCATTACGGGCAACACACTTGCGCCAACGCGAAACAAGGTTTTTGCATGCCGTCTGCGAAAAAATTGTGATGGTTGCTGCTGACACTATTGCTGAACTGCTGCTTCCACCTCCGCGTCATAACTGAAGCATTGTCCCTTAAAGTGATCCTTAAGTTTGGAGAAGAGCCAACATTCGCAGAGCGCAAGATCCGGAGTATAGGCAGGATAAGGCAGAATGTCGACAACACTTTGACAGCAGTTGGGACAACTTTGAATATTTTGGCGAGGGAGAGGACGAGTGGCGGTACTCCATCGTCTGAGTAATGGATGGATGAGAGTAATGGATTTCGAGCTTCGTTTCCGGGTCGTAATGGTGTATCCACCTCTCGTCGCCGGCGATGAACTTTTCTCGGCGCATAATCTTCCGTGGTCATAAATTCAATGACAGCCCGCTATTTCAACCGGGCATCACCATTGGATGCCATGGATTGCTCCATTACTTTGGAATGAGAAGAGATATGAAAGTGAAATAAGTGACAGTGTATAGTTCAAATATCAGTGCGTTATTGATAAACAGTTCAGAATGTTTGCACTACTATTGGCCAAGTATGGGCTTGGAGATATTACTTTCTGAATCATCACCGTAGTATACCGATATGATCGACAGTTTTTCTGTAATGTAACGATACAACTTTTTAAAATTTAATAATATTGTGAATTTACTTGTTATTTTCTGTGAATACTTTTATCTTTTAAACCTAGAAATCCATTTCAGAATTGAATGTTGAAACTTGAAAATGACTTAGCATGAAACTCCCTCACATTCACTCTCTCAAATATTATTAATACTATCACCTTCATTCACACTCAACTACCTCACTCATATTCATTCACTCTCACCCACACACACTATCTCACTTTCTCATACAGTTTGCCTATTATAAATCACTTTTGCGAAATTTGTATATTGAAATGTTCTTTTGGTAGAGTCAATAATAGTCCGAGATTAACCCTTCACCAATTTTATTATAAAAATAATTCTCTATAGAATAGTTCACAAAGTTTCTTTGAAAAATGCAAACTAAAGTGTTTCCAAGTAAATCCTTAGCACATGTAAAGTGGCTTAGAATGATTAAGGTTTTTAAGTTAGGTTTGTACGGGAACCTCTTTGCTCAAAGCTGCCTTCAGACTGTGTTATTAAAGGAATCGTCTATAAGACTGTTTTTAAGGAACCTCCTTCGCCCAATTCGGTCCTCGGAGGTGGGTTGTAATTAAGAATCTCCTTCGCCTAGTACGGCTATCAGAGATACGGTAGGCTCAAGTTACTTCCTTGTCCTATGTGACCTCAGGAACAGGTGTAGTTTAGTTGATCAATCGTAAATTAATCCTTTGGTTCTCTCCTTGTCCCCTTCTATGGGTGACTTGTGGGCGATTCGTCCATCTTCGGATTCCTTTTTGTCGGCTTCATGTGTTCCCGATTCTTCCCTCTATTGTCTGCTTGTAATAGTGTTTATAAATAATAGCACATATTTCTAGTTATAACATGTACTCGAAGAAGTAATACATACTGAAAGGTGGGGATCCTTACAATATAGTCAAATGTTACCAAGCAGGAAAAAAACGTGTGATATATTTCTTTAGTTCTCGTTGTCTTACATTCATTTCATTTTTTTCTTTCTAATGATCATAGAAAAAGTATGATAATTATGAAAAAAGAAAAGAAATTCAAGATTTCAACGGATTTACACATTTCATTGACCTTACATGCCAAAAAGTACTATTGAATGTCTGTTTATTCGTATCGATGAATATGCACTCGTGTTGAGGCCATAATGCTAAATTGTTTTGTATGTATATGAAAAAACTTGCTATAAGGGGGATTTTACGCTCTTATTCTTAACGGATTACGATCCCAAACAGTAGCATTATTTCAGAAGGCTGGAAGAGGGTACATACCATGTTTTATTAATATCTAATAATTTTTATAATAGCTATCGTGGAACAGACGGACACACTTTATATTCGATTTTAGTGAAATATAGGATATACAACGTATGTTTCTGACATTTCTCAATCCTCTCCAACGCTTCGCTTTAGAATCAACTGAAATTAAGAGAGTGAATTTAATCTCCACCCGACGACTTAAATAAAAAAAGTGTGGCTCACGATAGCTTTCGAAAAAAAAAAGAACTGATAGAATATGTGTATGAGGCTACCCCAAATCCCTACTGATTGGAACGAAATCTGTCAATAATGAGTCAGTAAATTCATCTACTAACTAACTAACTAACTAACTCTATGGCCTATGGAACCCGGAGATTCAATGCCGCGTTCACAAAAGCCCTCCACTGACTTTTATCCTTAGCTAACTGCATCCAGTTTCTACTTTGTATTCCAATCTCTGCGAGATCCATCTTAATATTGTCCTCCCATCTGCGCCTAGGTCTTCCTAATGGTCGTTTTCCGATTGGTCTTCCAGTCAAGACTTTGAAAGCCTTTCTACTTTCTTCCATTCTAGCTACATGACCCGCCCACCTAAGCCTCCTAGACTTGACGACCCTAACAATGTTGGGTAGACCATATAAATTATGTAGTTCCTCGTTATGAAGTTTCCGCCATTCCCCATTCCCGTTCCTCTTGGGTCCGAATTTCGTCTCAGGATCTTGTTCTCAAATACTTTCAGTCTATGTTCTTCCCTCAGAGTAAGCGACCATGTTTCGCAACCATACAGAACAACAGCCATGATTATCGTTTTATATATTTTAAGCTTCAAATTCTTCGACAGAATTCGCGACGACAAGAGATTTTGAACCGAATAGTGACACGAATTCCCTGCTTTAAGTCGACATTTAATTTCTTCGTGAATATGATTTTCGTCTGTTAATATCGATCCTAAATATTTGAAAGTATCCACTTTATCAAAAGTATTATTTAATATTTTAACGCATCCACAATTTGCCGTATTACGGTCCCGACGCACTTCCACGTATTTAGTTTTCTCTGCATTTACTTCTAAACCCATGTCCCTGCAAGCGTTTAATAAGATCTCTGCATTTCTTTCTATTGTTCTCCTATCATCCCCTATTAAATTTACACCATCAGCATATGCCATAACCTGGTACATACCGTTCAACTGTAGGCCCTGGTTGCTATCTTTGATTTTCCTTATAGCGTATTCTAGAACGAAGTTAAATAATAATAGCGACAACGCATCTTGTTTCAGGCCATTCTCGATGTGAAAGCTCGTGGACAAAAATTTTCCTACCCGGACTTTACTTTGGGATTCATTTAAACATATCTTAATTAATCTAATTAGCTTTCTCGGTATTCCAAGCTCTGTAAGAACGTTGTATAATGTTTCTCTCCTAACCGAGTCGTAAGCCTTTCTAAAATCAATAAATAGTTGATGTACCGGGGTATTGTATTCCCACTTTTTTTCGAGTATTTGGCGAATGGTAAATATTTGGTCGATAGTTGATCGATTTCGTCTAAATCCGCACTGATAATCTCCAATAATTTCATCTGCGTAAGGGGTCAGTCTTGCTAACAGAATATTTGAAAGGATTTTATAGGATGTTGACAGAAGAGAAATGCCTCGATAATTATTACAGTCAGTTTTGTCGCCTTTCTTGTGAATTTTAACAATGATTGATTCTTTCCACTCTTGTGGCAATTCTTCCTTGTTCCAGATAAGGAGAATGAGTTTGTGTATCTTGTTCCACAATTTTTCGCCTCCAGCTAAAATTAACAGCCGGAATTTCATCTACACCCGGAGATTTATGTTTCTTTAATTTCTTTATAGCGATTTCTACTTCTATTCGGTTGGGTTCTGGAAAATACGGTTCTGCGGTGTGTATCACCTTTTCTCCACGCACACTAGTTTTTGGTTGCGTGTTAAGCAAATCGTCAAAGAAATCTTTCCATCTATTTAAGATGCTATCCGTGTCAATGAGAACTGTACCGTCAGATTTCTTTAGTATATAAGCACGAGGTTGATAGCCTTTCTTAAATTCGTTGATTCCCTTATACATGTCCCGGATGTTTTTATTTTTACTATTATCTTTCAGTTCCTTAATTTTAGCTTTCAGAAAATCGCGTTTCTTTGTTCTAAAAGTTTTGAAAGTTTCCCGCCTGATATCTGCGAACTTTGGTGTAGTTATTTCATTCGGATTTTGTAGCCACGTAATTTAGCCTGTTTTCTCTTCTCTGCTAGTTTAATGCATTCCTGGTCGAACCATGGTTTGTTCCTACGTATTTCCGCGTGTCCCAATGTTTCTTTTGCTGAAATTTTAATGCTATCTCTAATTTCAATCCAGGTATCCTCAACACTAGCGCACTCCGAATCTTCCAAAGCCGAGAATCTATTCGAAACTTCAATCTGGTATTTCTCCCTTACCTGGCTCTCTTCTAATTTCTTTAAATTGAATCTCTCCGTTTTCGGACAATGAATATTAGCTTTATTCAACGATAACCTCTCTCGTATTATCGCTGCTACCAGGTAGTGGTCGGTGTCACAATCAGCCCCTCTAAACGACCGGACATCAATTATGCTGGATTGCCTTCTTCTATCTACTAAAATGTGATCAATTTGATTGTGTGTTTTTCCGTCTGGTGATGTCCAAGTGTATTTATGAACGTCGCGATGTGGGAATTTTGTACTCTTCACGATTAGGTTTTTGGATGTTGCGAAGTTCACGAGTCTAACACCGTTGTCATTACTTTCCTTATGCAGACTTTCGTTCCCTATAATCGGCTTGAAAATATCCTCTCGTCCTACCTTCGCATTGAAATCCCCTAATAGAATTTTCATATGGTATCGCGGGAGTTGGTCAAATATCCGTTCCACTTCTTCGTAAAAACTGTCTTTTATATCGTCATCCTTATCTTCAGTTGGGGCATGTACATTTAAAACAATAATATCACACCACCGTCCCTTAAGAGTAATAAAAGAAAGTCTATCAGTAACAAATTCAACCCGTTTAATTGCTGGTAATATACGTTTATGAACGAAAAACCCTGTTCCTAACTGGTGATTTTTATTTCCTTCCCCGTAAAAGAACGTAAAATTTCCGGAATTCTCAGATCCATCTCCTTCCCACCTAACTTCCTGAACTCCTACTACGTCCATCCTGTATTTCTCTAACTCACTCGTTACGGATTTTAACGTGCCTGCCCTATAAAGACTCCTAATATTCCATGTTCCAAATCTCATGTCCATTTTCTTTTGCTGAGGTTGTGCCAAGTTATCAGTCCTTGTCCGAGGCTTTTGTGAATATTTCTGAACAAGTGCTTTTCTTTTACAGGATGAGGTTGTTAGCCCTACCCAAACCCCCAAGCTGGAGGACCACTCCTAGTCGGCTGTCCGCGACTGCTTATTCAGTATATTCGCAGCTAACCTCTATATCTAGAGGCCTTCTCCTCGATTCGCAACCTGAGGACGCGCCATGCCGTAGTGACAGGAACCCACATTAATGTTAATTGCATGGGTTAGTAGACGAATTCATCTACTCCAAATTTAAAAACTATGATCGGAGAAAATTTTCCGATGTTTGTGAAACATAATGAAATTGGCAAAGTATATGGCGATAAAAGTGCCCACTTAAAAACAAAACAAAACAAACAAACAAACAAAAATCATTTGTGTGTTCATTTTGAGTTTAGCGGCATAGAACAGAAACGGTAACAGACAACGATCCAGTTGCTTTTTCAATTGATTCATTGTTTCAAGTGAACATATCGTCACCACCAACATTCTACCTAGTGTTGTAAATTTAAAAAAAAATAAAAAATAAAAATGTTTTTCAGAAATACACGTTTATTTTAGAAAAAAATACATTGCCTCTCGCTTTATTTCTATTTTTTTTTTCGAATAGTCATTTGTAATGTATCTAACGTCTATTTAAGTATGAAGTATTTTTATGTAGGCAATCATAATAAAATGCAACATAAATTAAATGCTAGATACTGATACGGTACAAATATTTTACAATATATTTGAGTAGTATACCTAATAATCCGGGTTTCAGCAGTGTTTCATCAATATCAACCAAGAAATAAAAGTACAAATGATTTTTTTTTCGTTAAAGGAGGCCTTTAATAAATACGAAAATAATTTCACGTACAGTAAAATGCAAATAACTTGTCTAAAGGTAAAAGATAATACTAATTTGCCTACTAGTATGTTTCTAAATATCACACATAAATAATTTATCGACTAGATATGTGATATGCAGGTCAGCTCTACCATATGTGGAACACGTGCACTTCCATGGGGCGGCAAATTCTGTCAACTATATTATTTAAAGTAAATATTTATTGTTGGAAATAGACTTCATAGTAGTTAAATTTACTAAGCCGATCTTTTTGAATACTACATTCGTAAATCATATTTAGGTCGCATTAGTTTAAGGTCACATGGACAGTGCTAAAGGAAATGGTCACATAAATCCCAGTATATATTGCTTGATTGTTGTCAGATACAAGAACTCAATTCTCGAACACCTGTTCCATTTAGTTAGTTATTACAGTTCTGATATGAAAACTAGTCTTGTCTTTGTCAGAAACAAGTTCCTTATCATTATGAAAGTGGAAAGAAGTTTCTTAAAAAAAAAAAAAAAAAAAAAAAAATGTGGAGGGAAAATGAAGAAATAAAGGTAAAAGAGCTAGTTGCACTGAAATTGCAAACTCGTATAGACGATTGAGATTGAAGCTCGATATTGAGTTCTACAAAAAGGATTACCATCTTTCAGGTTGTGTTTGCTTTATTTTTCACTAACGTAATATATTATTATTTAAAGAAGAAACATACACACACGAGAATGTTGTATTTAAGTCTTTCTGAGTGCGAGTGCCTTTCCTTTCTCTTTGTTGTTCATGCTGGAGTTGCATACTTAAAATCGTGCCTTTTAAGATCTGTTCTTTCTGGAGAAAGGTGTGGGAGGCGTTAAATGATGCCATTGCACAGAGCGGCAAATTGCCTAGGGCCGGCACTGATGATATATACATACAAGACATGAATATAGGATGACATAATTTGAAGCAATGCAGGGTGTTTCAAAATGAATATTGGGGTTTTGAAACTTTGTAGTATTTATTATAAGTAACTTACAATTATAAATAATTATATCAAATGAAAAAGCAACTCAAACAGTTTTGTACGCACGCATGCAAATTCTCTGTTTCGTCTGTCTGCCGTTAGAAAGAGTAAGTAGCAAAGATGGCGACTAGAGAGCAGAAAGCTTTTTGTGTTTTAATTTTGCAAAGACTGAATCTGTAGTTACAGTGCACCATCTGTGCAAGAGTTTTAAGGTGACGCTTACAACGACGTCCTTTTGTTTGCAGTTGCTACGAGCTCTAAAGCCTACAAACTATGGTTTATATGCCAGCTTTGCAAGTGAAAAATTGCTGCATGACGATGAA
The DNA here is from genome assembly GCF_964235325.1 of Thermobia domestica. Classification (NCBI taxonomy): domain Eukaryota; kingdom Metazoa; phylum Arthropoda; class Insecta; order Zygentoma; family Lepismatidae; genus Thermobia; species Thermobia domestica. The sequence continues at coordinate 101,974,464 of NC_137469.1, forward strand.
GATTTTCTGGATCGTGTCGTCTTCAGTGATAAATCGATATTTCACCTAAGTGACGATGTGAACACTCTAGGGGTCAGCAAATCCCCACGAGATGGTACGGTTGCAACGAAACTTCCCTAAATTGAATGTGTTTTGTGCCATATCTCGCCGGAAAGTTTGAACCTTTCTCGACTATCGACTCAATGTGTGCCGTATGACGAATCTTGAACACTGAACACTTGTAGCAAAAACTGTTTGAGGTGTTCTTTCACTTGATGCATTGTATATAATTGTACATTGAATGTAATAAGTACTGCAAAACCTTAAAAGCCTGATATTCATTTTGAAACACCCTGTATTTCTCAGCAATACTATTGGAGCTAAGATATGAAAAGGAGAGAAAAGTTTTCTTATGAAGTTATTGTTTACAACAATGAGACTATTATTGGTCGAGACTATAACTACTAGAACAACCTGAGTTTCTAGTGAAAAAAATATAATTAAATGTACAATAATCACACAATTTTGCTCGTATAGATACAAAGAAACAAAGGATTTGTAAGTTACGAGGGTTTCGACTCAAGTTCTGGTGATTATTTCACTTACTTGCAACATAAATCAATAAATAATTGTTGCCAGAAAAAACAACATGAAAAAGAACGGTGTTTTTTTTAATTAAAAAGAAATTTCACAGAAAAAACTTTTTTTTTTTTTTTTTACATCATTAATTCTACTGAAGCTGGAAGTAGTTGAAATTTACTATTACTTCCGATACTTATTTCCATAGAGAGCAAACTGGTAAGAGATATCAATTCTTTTAAGCACAGATGCAGTGTCCCTATAATTATTATTATTTTGAATTTTTCTATCTTTTCAAACCAGAAGTGATGAAAATCTACGATTTTCTTTCAGTGCACTGATCACAAAATGGATGAAATGGAAATAAATATCAACAAGCAGTTTTGTGATGTCGATTCAAGAATATGTTTTGTCTCTAATTTTATTCCTATATTGTAACCGGAAGTGTTAAACATTAATTAGCACTTCTAGTTTCAAGAATAACTTTCATAGAACAAAAACGATTAACTCTGCGTTCGAGGAACAGATTCTATTATTGATTTTATTCTTCTATTGCAATCAGTAGCTCGTGGTCCCGCGTGGCATAGTGGATAACTTATTATTGGTCGTTTGATACGAGCAGTCCAAGGTTCGTTTCCCGGTGGGAGCACTCGGTCGAAAAGGTGTAACAGCTTTTTCAGGCCAGTCCTCATAAGTGATCCTTTTCCTGCGCTTTCCTCGTTTCACCAGGCAAATAAAGGAATAGCACTTAACATACAGGTCCTAGGATAATTTCCTTTCTTCCCCTTTCTCCGGTTAATGTGCTGGCTGATTATCATCACCTCTCATACATGATTGATTTAAGGCCATAGCTGCCAATATAATAATACCCAGGTGTGTATAAATAAATAATAAATAAACCCCAGTAGTTATAGATGTACTACTTCAAGTCTGAGTATTGATAAAGCTTACAGAAGCAAAAGTGAGAGAAATATTAGGAATAATAAAGGAGCCACGAAATTGTTTTATTTATTTATTTATTTATTTATTCATTGACAACAAATTGAAAATGAAATGAAATCTTTAAGTTTTACGTCCCACTGTTATGCCGGTTAGGCTAAAGGAGACAGTGATAATGAAAAATGCATGAAATGGTGGAATGAAGAAAATGGAAGGAAACGGGAGAACCCCGAGAAAACACACGAACACAGTGTTTGTCAACCACAAAGTCCACACGGCGCGAGCTGGGATCGAATCAGGATTCTCAATCACAACAAATCGAGTAAACTTGAGTTGCTCTTTGGCTGTCTAAGATTTTTATTTCAAACCCAGAAACGAAATTGGTCCATATGCGGATGTGAGAATATAATCTTTGAAAGAAAGGATGGCTAGGATTTTGAACAAGACTGTGGAATTAGTCTCTATATTTCTTTAGTTAGTCATAAAGATATGATTCAAATTTCTAGTGTCAGTTATTTGCACATCATCGTTCAGTGATTTTCGATTAGATTTCTGTAATCGCTGCTAATTATATTTTTATTTCTAAGATACTGCAACTTAAAGGGTAGAACTATGGCCATATTTTAAGTTATACTGAAACTTTCTAAAGCAAGTGTTAATTTAATAGGTTGCTTTAAACTTATGTAGTCGCCAGCCAGCAAAAGTATATTTCGTCAAGCAATAACTTTTGAAAGAACAATTTAATTTGCACATTTAGCATAAGGAAGATTACTTTTTTTTTCTGCTTCAGAGAGAACCCGAACGCAAGCTTTCGTTCCTACCAAAATCATTGACAGAGGAACATATATAAGCTTAGTATATTCTTTGGCTTCCGATTAAAAGATATCAAAAGTAATTTCCATACTTAAAAAATTTGCAATATTAAGAATAATATTGAGAATTATCTCTCATAATATTAAGAATGATCCTATTTTAATTCTGTCAATATTTAGAACAAAAATGAGATTTTCATGTCGAATACGTGAAGAATTATTTACACATTGGTAATTTAATATCGTTATTATAATATGGAATACAAGACAAATTTACTAATTATCTTAGTACTTTTGTAAACCCATGAAACATCAAAGAATTAACCAATATATATATATATATATATATAAGGTATCAATGCCTATGGAATTTAGAAATCATGATCTTCTATTCATAAAATTATGGATTAATAGAATACGAATAATTGTTAATAAGTAATTGAATATTACTTGAAATATAAATATCAAGTAGTGTAAATTACACAAGAAATCGACGGGAAAAACCTGAACTGTAATTTCTCTCGTATATAATCTGCAAACTGGTGTACTGCAAGGATCAGTAGTTGTTCTGGTATTTTTCTTTATGTAAATGTATTTATGACAGCATATGCTATATTATCTCTAAATATTGTATGTTATGTTTATCATCATTATTATGGAAAATCAAAACAAGAAACTAAATATTACACTTAATAAATCTATTGACTCGTTAAATAATAATTTTAAAATTAATACTGTTCTTTTTTGTTCCTTTCAAAATGAACGTAATCCTCACGTAAAGGTAAATAAATAAGAACAAAATAATTTCTTTGAGCTCACATTAATAATGCTATGAGTTGGAAATAGCATATTTCATAATTTAACAAAAGTTAAGTCAGTAGTATTACAACATAATCTATGATTTCAAAAGTTCCAATCATTTATAATTTATGCTACTCTCTTTTGCGAATATTACAGTCAATACACTAACACTTTTCTTTTACAGAATAAAGCATTTAGTTGGGATTTTTACCAAATACTACTTGCAATTTCTCTTAATTAAAATATGGGGGTACGGTGGCTCACTGGTAGAGCGCTTACTTGTGGTACAGTGGGCTCCTGGTTCGATTCCCGGCCAAGTAAGTTTGTGGTAGACAACATCGTATCCGTGGGTTTTCTCGAGGTATTCCCGTTTACTCCCACATTCTCATTCCACTAATTTTTCCATAATCATTCACTTGCGTTAATCATCCGTCTCCCTTAATATAAAGGGCATAATCGGGGGACGTTAAACTGAAAGATTTAATTTAATTTTTCATTTCTAGTTCAAATATGCAAAATTTTACCAATTGTATATCTATATCTATATCTATATCTATATCTATCTATCTATCTATCTATCTATCTATCTATCTATCTATCTATCTATCTATATATATATATTGTGTATAACATAATAAACAATAGAAAAACTTACATACACAAAAAGAGGTACGGTGTTTATCACTAAATGTGTCATTAGATATACAAAAAAAAAAAAAAAAGGAAGAAATCAAAGAGCAAAACAAGTTGCTTTGAAGCATCTAGGTGGGCGGCGCCCGCCATCTTGGAATACTTTCACTTATCTAGACACTGAAGTCCGTATTTAGGTATTTTGTGATCCTGGACGTGAGACAATTTTGGACTCTTCCTCTTATTTGTTTATATTCAGTATAAGCTTAGCAATAGGACCACGCCTGCTTACATTGAGTCACTAAGAACAGACCGGGTACAGAATCAAATGCACTGATTACGTTGATGGTCAATAAGCAATAGCCTTAGCTTCTAGCGCTACTTGTAAAGAAAAACTTTCGCGCTGTACCAATATGTTTTCAGTATGGATCTTCTTTAAATTTCTCACCTGTTTACAGGACGTTCTTTCTCGTATACCATACTTCAATCTCGATTTTTAATATCTCGTTCCTGGAAATTTGCCCCCTGCGTCGGAACTCCTGTGACCCTTGCGTAAATACAGGTCTGTAGGACATTCCTGAAGTGCTTGACTGCTATTTAATTTTTCTTTCTTCCTAAGTCTTGTGGTCTCTCTCTCTCTCTTTTTTTTTATTTGATGAATAGTTTAGCGAAAGTGCTTATTAGGTGTATTTTGTTTTCTCTATTTTTCGTTTCTTCTTCAGTAATTAGATGACGAATTTTTAGACATTGACAAAGGTGGCAGAAGCGCATGGACGCTTGTTTACTTGTCAATGGTACGTATTTTGAAAAAGATGTACTTCTGCTCGATATGGCTGATTCTGAACAAAAACTTTTGTTTTGTAAGTTTTCTGTTTCATTTGAATTATTCTTGGAGGGATCCTTGTACATGCTTGTCTTTGAACTGATACGCAGTCACTACTGTTTGAGCTATTGCGCTCATTTTGGTCTCAATCGAAAGCTAATGAGCAAAATCTTCACTCTAATACTTTTGCGAGCCAATGGAGGTCGCTGTTTTCATATACAGAAATTAGTCTCATCTTCTCTGTGATAGCCTTTGTATATATATATATATATATATTAGTTTTTGAAAAGGCGACGAAACCGCTCGGGCTATAGTCCGGTGAATATTTGGGGAAGTATCAATTGAAAAATTCACGATGTATGAAAAATAATAATAGGAATCATATAATGAATAACCACTCTCAATTTTCCGTGGAATCAATTATTGACAACAATGTAATAATAAAAATAACGTTCTACTTCCAAAGACTGTGTGTGTGTTGCTTTTGTTTTTCAGTCATCATGCTTATCTCTCAATAGTTTTCTTTTTCCTTCTTTCTTCTACCTTCAACTACAACGCAAACACTGTCGAGATAACATTTTGTCAAATAAACTAGAGTAGAATAACAGGAAGATGGACAGTGTTGTTTCGGTTTCGTTTTGTCGCTTCTCTGTCGATTAGATGAGTGACCATGAACAAATACATAAATGAAAAAGAAAAAAAAATCTTAAGTTTTCGACAGCTTAAAGCAGGGGCGGATCCAGGAAGGGGGTTGGTGATCGGGGCGATCGCCCCCCACCCAGAAGAGGAAACTTTCTTATTTTATATATATAAATAAAACCCATCCCAAAGTTTGGAGCCCTTAAAAGTAGCAGTATGACAACCCACCGCCCCCCTCCCAGAAGTCGGTCCTGGATCCGCCCCGCCTTAAAGTCAAATATAATCCAGAACAGAGCTTCTGTTTACCCCACAAGCTTCTGCTCTTCTCTCCTGCTATGTTTAGGTTGATTAGAGAACCTTCTGCTTTGGATTTTTTTTAAAAAAAATAAGTAAATAAATAAAAAATAAAAATGATAGATTTTCTTTCTGGTGAAATACCTTCTTATTATTTTTAACGTCACCCATGTTGCATTTCCCAAGAACGGACAACGAGCAAGATAAAAAGGAAAGAACGAAGTCAATAACAAGTACGCCTGTAATAGTATAAATTTTTAAATTTTCCTTAACGGAAGATTGCTCCAAACAAATAAAGAAAAATAATATCAGCGCTGAAGTGATGAATAGATCAGCAGAAGGAAAGAAGCATTCCTTTCAGTTGAAACTTAACGACTTCGATGTAGTTTATGATAAAGTTTTGGAGAATGTAGAAAATTTAACATCGAGCCCTACATTATCACGGCAAAGAAGAATCCCTAAAAAACTTGATACCGCAAAATCCGACACTGATTATGTGTTCCAAGAACCGAAAGAATATTACCATGAAAAATACTTTGAAATCTACGACTTGGCTTTAGACATCATAATCAGAAGATTTGGGGACTATACTTTCTTTGTATTGAAGGATATTGAACAATTGCTGATTAGTAGTGCTAATGGAAAATCTGTTCGTATGTCCCCAGTTCAAATCGAAATTTATTCAAAGGACATAACTTAAAAGCACAGTTAAAGATGCTTTCCCCGCTTAATCGAAGCAAAACTGGTTCTTTGAACGTAATTCAAGGTGTTCAGGATCTGGTTGTTCTACTGAAATCTGAACCAAAAGAGATAACTCAAGATTTGTTTTTGGAAGTTAATAAGCTAAAAATTTACCTTACCGTCCTTATGACGTCAATGACAGAAGAAATATCATTTTTGCTTCTACGAAGAAATAAATCTTATCTTCGGAGTACAATGATCCAACATAGACTAAACCACTTGATGATTCTTCACTTCTACAAAGATCTTCTCGAGGAAGTTATGAAATAACCCAGTACCATTGCGGACGAGTTCATATCAGTAAAGAAGAAAGTGTATTATGGGAATTTAATTGCAAACAACAAAGTACGACGACTGGTGAATGAATATTTTTCGTCTTAAGTACAGGGTGCGTTCACAAAGTTTGAAGACTGAGTGTTATCTGAGTAGGGACGCGCGCGCAGACCCGTTCTACCGACAGAGTGCGATAGTTGGGGATGTCAGCTAACCGTCCACACGAGCGTCAGTTGCCTCCGAGACGCGGGAGTGAGTAGGTAGCTAGTGGCATGAATGCGTGTCAGCGACCCCCGTTGAAACCTTAGTGAGTGGAAGATGCAGCTGCATTTGGAGCAGCGTCATGTCGTGAAGTTATTTGCGAAACTAAACAAAACATCTACAGACTTTTCATATGATTCAAGACGCCTACAAAGAAGACGCCGTGTCACCTGCAATGGTTTTCATGTGGCACAAGAGGTTCAAAGAGGACAAAGAGGACGTTGAAGACGAGGACCGCTCTGGGAGATCTGAAACAAGCCAAACTGAGAAAAACCTGATGAAAGTGCGTGAATTCTTAAGCAGTGATCATCGTCTTAGTGTTAGATTAATTGCCGGTGAACTGGGATTGGGTCCAATTACAGTATTCAAGTTAGTGACAGAAGATTTGAAGGTGAGAAAAGCGTGTTCCAAACTTATTCCCGAAGTTCTGACGGATGAACAGAAGGCTGGCTGTTTGCGAAGAAATGCTTGAACGTTTCCAAGACGATCCCCATTTTTGGACAGAATTCCAGTGGTCCAGGCGACTTCGACGATATCCCTTCACAGCCTTGGGCGTGAAAGACTTTCAGGGAGCCCATGAACAATGGAAAACACGCTGCCAGTGGTGTGTTGATGTCCAAGGGCTTTTAATTCGCTGTACAAAAATACGCAATACATTTGTTATTCTGAGAACTAGTCTTGAAACTTTGTGAAGGCATCCTGTATATTGTGATAATGGACAACTGTAATTTAAAAATAAGATTTTCTTTCCTGTAACTCACTAGAGTCTACAAAGTAAATCTTACACAATGTGTGTATTCGAGAGGAGGAGAGTTTACAACGTACGATGGATTTTGCTTCCTATACTATTTTTTTTTTGGGGGGGGGGGTAAAATTTACCCGGGCAAAGTTTTTTTTTTTCATTTTCCGCCGCCACTGAGTTTTTATGTAGCAATTTGCAAAACAAATTTAAATTTGCATTACAATATATATTTTGTGTGTGGCATTCTCGGCTCTAATGTTATTTATTATTTGTGTGTAGCATGTTATTTATTGATGATGTTGCTTTACGTTTATATGAAATAAAAATAAAAAAGAAATGTATATCAAAATAGTGTATAACTAATAGTAATCGTATTTTTTTTAAAAAAGTATTGACTGTATCATTGTACAGAATGCCTAAAATGGTAACTGATTCTGAACATGGCACATTTTGTTAGTGCTGAATCCGTAATGTCGTCAAGAAATGGGATATTGGCATCACGTAACCCACGAAGTGCACCTTCATTTATAATAAAAACACAATAACATCATTTTACACAATCGTTAACTTCCTATCTCATATTGTAGCCAAATGCTGCCAGTATAAAGCATTTTTCTTTGTTTCTTTTTTCTTTTTTAATGTTTTGAAGTAAGTGTTATTTCAATGGAAAACAATAGAATGCAGACAAAGAATATTTCTGGGAGAATACCATGAAATGAATATGTAAGTGTGTCATTTATGAACCCCCTACCAGAGCTTGAAACAACAGAAGGCCAGTTAACGATCTCGTGTTTTTGATAGTGATTTAATTTCAGAAAAGTAAGCTTGTTTGATTATCAAAAATCGTTACGCACACAATCTTCGGTCCCAATTAATGGAGAGAAACGAGATCTACTGCATATATAACAACGGGCGTTATTATAGGAGGGATCGTGGAATGGCATATGCTATCCAAAAACACATATTTCAGTAATGTGCAATGGATATCGCAAGGGTTTCTCCACAGAGCATAATTTCCAGATATACTCCAACAGAATTCTTAGATATGTATTGAATTAAAGATCAGTCCAAAGTATACAAACCTAAGTCTTGACAGCAGTGATTACCAGGGGAGGCTTTAGGATTTTAATTTTGGGTAGTCCCGCTCCTTCGCTTATGGATACATATAAACATTTGATTGATTAATGGCAGCATTAGTACTTTCACAGTAGTGGTTGATGCTATTTGTTAAATAATTATCTGCCATTAATATAAATAGTGGAAAATATATTTACTCTTTATTGTATCTTTCAGCGTTTATATGTTTTCATAATTTTGGGGTAGGCTCGTGCCTACCCCGTAAAGCTTCCACTGGTGAATGTGAAATTCGTCGGCAAGAAGTGAGAAGTCTTAGAAACCCCAACAACACGGTTCCTCCTGTTCGCATCCTCGTGCTGCGATGCATTTTTTCACGCTTTGGATGGCCCGAGTTTTGAAATCATGCATTTGTTTCTTTCACACCATTTTAATTTTTGACGTGAGGAATCATCTCTTAAAGTTTGTTGATACAGTTCATTAACACCCTAGACGAAAATACTGGCAACATCTTAACAAAATACAACTTGATTAATAATGCGTTGGACCACCGTTTGGCTGTAGAACAGCTTATATTTGTTGAAGAACTGAGCCATATAACTCGTGAATCATTTGCAGAAATACTGGTCCACTCTTGATGAGGTGCAGCACTTACTTGCGTCAACGATGATGGAGCTGCGCTGGACACGCGCAGGCCACAGATTCAGTTTAATAATGATCAAGTCGGGACACTGCGTAAGCAAGGAAAATGGTGCGGTCCATTCTATTGATCAAACCTCGCCTGAATGGGGTCTGGCTGTGTATATTGGCACATTGTCGTCTTGGAAGACTGTGTTATTGGGAAACAATATCTGTACCATAGTAGTCACTTGGTCAACCTAAGATGACTCCATAAGCACTCACAATAATTAGTACTTTAAGAGTAATAATAGCACCAACGAAATACCATGAAATTACAGCCCTTTCAGCACAGAGCCGTTGATACGTTCAACGGCAGGAAATAGGCAGTCTGGCGTAGACTTCTTTGAGCGTCAGCCATATAGAGGATATTTCCAAAAGTTTTCGGCCTGACACCACTGATGATAAGCTGTTTATGGCATATAGTGCCATGTTTGGAAGGAATAACGAATCAGTTTCAACTAACTGCGTCAGTTCGTTGGAGACAAACTTTGAGTTTTACGTTCCACAATTATGCCGGTTAGGCTACAGGAGACGGTGATGATGAGTAATGAATGAAATGGTGGAATGAAGAAAGTGGGAGGAAACGGGAGAACCCCGAAGAAACCCACGCACACGGTGTTTGTCCACCACAAAGTTCACTTGGCGGGGGCTGGGATCGAACCCGGGACCCCAAGCACCAGAGGTGAACGCTCTATCACTGAGCCACCTTGGCCCCCAATTCGTTGGGGACAGTCATCGGCCACTGTGTGTTGAGCTCACATATTGCATAAGAGTGCCCAGTCCACCCAGCTGTTGTTTCTGGCTGCAGTGCTAAATCTGGGCTGTAGAGTGTGTCCTGGAAGTCATAGTTTTCCACTGCAACCTTGGTAACATCAGCCTTGTGATTGTCATGCACTATGTCAGCTCAACGCACAGTGACTGATACAAACGACTGCCTCCGACGAACTGACGCAGGTAGACTCTTGAAACTGTCTTCCATAGATGGCACTATATGCCACGAATTATAAATGCATTTATTTTAAACTTCGTGAAATTGACACTATATTGTTATATGAGGGACACTATATTGTTATATGAAATTGACACTATTTAAATGCAGTGGCCTATAGTAGGAGTTAAAACGAACAGAGCTAGGGTTTCCATACACTACAGGAAAACTGGAGTGCCTCCTACTAACGGTATTCCGGCCAATTCAACAGAAATCTCGTTTTTTTTTTTTTTTTTTTAACATCTCTGCCAAACATATTTTGGAAGCGTGAGAGATGTATTGTGCCAGTACGTCGCCCATGCACAAATTGCCCTAAATTTTTCAGAGTCATATGTAGTGCCAGTTATTCAAAGTATTTTTAGTCTTCTATTCAATTGGTTTTAAAATTTTTAAAACACAATCACCAAGTAATAGTTACCAAATAGACAATAATAAGAAAGAATTGAATTTTTCCTGGCAACTGATTTTAGTAAGTCTTCTCGGGCTATCAAACAGGTGAAGGTATTGACATCCGATGTTTCGAATGCAGACATTGCATTTTTCTTCAGGGATTGTAATGAAGAGACTGGAGATGTGGGAACATATATATGGTGACTACTTAGGGGCAAAGCTATGAATAGGGGCATGTGATTGGTTGAGGGAAATGCTGGTTTCTAATTGGCTGACGGATGCTGGCTCCTGATTGGTTGTTATTGTGGCTACGAGAAATAGCTTTGTTGAATGTCCGTTTTTGTTCCTGAAAAGGGCCGAGCAGTTAGAGCTGAGTTGAAATCCATTGTCTCTATTGAAGCTGTTCCTTTCACGTGAGATAGCTATGCCATCCTTTATTATTCTGTCCCGAAAATTACTGCACTTGGCTATTATGATGGTATTTGTAAAATCAATTCTGTGTTCAACCTCTAGACTATGCTCTGCAAGTCCTGACTTTTCGGGTTTTGAAGTTTTATGTAACTGTTTGTTCTTTGCGTCGTTGTTCTATTGTATGCCCAATTTGTCTTATGTATGATCTGCCACATTCACGTGGAATACAATATACACTAGGAGTTTCGGGTGGAGGTCGTCTTTTACTGGATCTGATGTTGGTTGGAGGTTTATGAATAACTCTTATACCATGTCTGGTAAGTATTCTGCTGAGCTTGCCAGAGGTGCGGTCGATAAAAGGCAATATGCTAGTAGAGAAATAATCCTCACTCGCAACTTCTTTGATCATTTTGTGTTGGAACAGAATAAAGTGATGCCAAATGACCTCTTGGTCAGTTTCGACATAGTTTCTTTGTTCACAAGAGTTCCTGTCGAGGATACGATGCAACTGATACGAAATCACTTCAGCCAGAACTAACTGTCCTGTTCCAGCATACACTGACCTCCACGTATTTTTAGTGTGATGAATTACTATGAACAAACGGATGGAACAGCCATGAGGTTTCTTCTCTCTCCTGTCATTGCCAACTTTTACATAGAGTAGTTTGAACATGAAGCTCTCGATGTGGCGGTTCTTAAGTCGTCCTTTTTCTCCAGATATGTTGATGATACTTTTGCTATCTGGCTACATGGTCCTGAAACACAACAGCTACATAAGACTTCAGCAACCCAAAAAGTCAGGATAGCCTAGAACTTGAACACAGAATTGATTTTACAAATATCACCATAATAGCCAAGTGCAGCAATTTTCGGGACAAAATAATAAAGGACGGCATAGCTATATCACGTGAAAGGAACAGTTTTCAATAGAGACAATGAGTTTCAACTCAGCCCTATCTGCTCGGCCCTTTTCAGAAAGAAAAAGAAAGAAAGAAAGACATTCAACAAAGCCATTTCTCGTAGCCACAACAATAGCCAATCAGGAGCCAGCATCCTTCAGCCAATCAGAAGCCAGCATTTCCCTCAGCTAATTACAAGCCCTCATTCATAGCTCCGCTCCTAAATAGTCACCACATATACATGCCCACATCTCCGGTCTCTTAATTACAATCCCTGAAGATGAATGCAATGTCTACATTCAAAACATCGGATGTCGATACCTTCACCTGTCTGATAGCCCGAGAAGACTTACTAAAAAAAAGATGATAATAAATTGATGCAATTCGTGTATTCGCAGACTTGTTAATAAAACGATGGAAATATGTACACACGGAAAAGAAATGTTTGACAGTTGACAAATTTTCTTTTGCCAATAACTCGGGAACAAATGAATTAATTTGAATCTTTTTGTTGCTATCCTTAGAAAAAGTTATAACTTGATAACTTGCCAAAATCGGTACTCTAATACGTTAATTTATTGTTCAGTTATTAGAAAAAGATATTTTGTCAGCTGAAAAATACTTTCTTTCGTGACTGCACATATATTTTTAAAAGGAGTTTTCCCAGTTCAGCGCCCTATACTTTTATTCTGGTCTTTTAGAAGAAAATTATGACAACTCTAAGCAGAGCACATGCACATTTTAGGATAATGTTAAAAGTCAAGCTTGAGCATAAGTTACCTACTCATTTATTTATTTATTTATTTATTTTATATACGAGTATATCAGGTATTTTCCTTTATTTTAACCTGTAGTAAATTTCTTTATTGTGTATTTGTTGAACTTCTGAATGGTTAACAGGATCGCAGGTTGCGTTTTTCATAGAATTTCGTAAGGATATATTGATTCTATTCAACAAGAGAAGAATCGTTTGATCTTCTCAATCGTAACTGGAATAGTCAAAATTAATTTTGAGCACTATTTCACAATCTAAGAATGTTCAGAACATATTATTATAGAATTGTAAAAGGTGCGTTTCACTGAAGATATAACAAATTTTCACGGTTGTACAATATTTCTAATTCAGGTAGTAATTTCGGATCATTTTTTGAATAGAATTAGAAAGTCGTCTTTTAAGTTTCTACCGAACGAAATAACTCGAAAACTGAAACTTATTATGAAGAAGACTTCCTGCAATCATGTCACAAACTTTCAAAGCTGCTAACCTAATAGTCTTATCACTATTATATTTGACGCATTGTTATTTAAAGAAGCGTCATTTTCATATAGTTTGAGAACATTACCAATAGGAGTACTAATAAAACGTTTGATAAACACGCTGATTTTGACAGCGTCGATTTCTTTCTATTGAACAGAATCAAAGAAGATTGCAATGGTACAACCTTGTAAATGAATAAATGAAGTAGAGAGGACTTTACAATATTCGTACAAATCCTGACGTCAACAGAAAACTTTTTCTAGCGAATACATACGTTATAACACAGCGCTACATGAGTCAGATCTCATCATAACTGCGGTTATTCACAATGGAATTAAATTATTCAATTACTCACAAGCTCCTGTTGCCTCTTGCAGTTCTGACGACAGGGATGATGTTAAGGAAATTATACAGAACATACAATCAGAATGCGTTCATCACTATATTGCTAAGTTTCGTCTAATCTACTTACATGAGAAGCCCAGCCTTCTTCGTTATGAAAACGGCTCTAATATATATATATATATAAAATTCATATAATTGTAGGTCTTTTTAGGTACTTATATATATACTATACACGCTCATATATACAATGACATAATGAAGAGATACGTAACTGTGTGGCTTAAGGTTAGAACCACACTTGCTCAAATGCTAACAAAGTAAATAAATACATAAATAAATAAAATAAAATGTTCTTGTGCGTGGTTACAGTTTTTGCACTTCTAATTTAAAAAAACGTCTTGGAACTTGTTGGCCCAGCAAAGTGTTTTAGCAAAACTAAGAAATATTAAGAGTTCAACGTTTACCAGCAAAATGATTGCGCAAGTTTAATACAAGGTTTTCATCAGAATTCAAAAAGTGGAAGAAGAGAGGGAGGTCCTGAATTTTCTTTTCGGGGGACGGATGTAATTTTTCTCTAGGACAGTTACTGTTTTTAGCAATTATTTGATCCCATTATAATTGCAGAGTACTCTTATATGAATAAGTGCTTCCTGTGCATTCATTATTTTCCATGCGTAGAGTTGGTGGCATGCATAAAATGCTCAGTGCTAAACAAGCATCGTAAACTTGTTAAAGAGCTAGTTAAGTTAAGCTCTGTTACAAGAAGCTGTCTGGTTGATACAACCCTACTTGACAGTGTGGGTTTGGGATGTTGTCTTCATGAGAGTAGTTTATACGCTGAGCCATCACAATAAAATCAAAATACAATAAAACCTGTTATCTCTTTGGCAACTTGACTATGTTGGCCTATGGAAACTGCATTTTCCCATAACACATACATTACCTGTTACTCTGTTAAGTTGGCAACTTGTTATCTTGGAACTTGGCCGCATTGAAGGGACGTTGTTCGTATGTCGTTAATCTTAAATTCGGTTCTAAATTTGGATACCTAAGTGATCTTCATTTCTTAGAAACCCTTTCAGAAAATCTTTTACTGTTGTGTGTTTCAGGAGGTCATTAACTTGTCTATTGAAAAGGTGACCTCCAAAAACAAAGCAAGCGATGATATTCTTTATTGTTTTTATGGTTATTGTCGACGAGTGTATCAATAGATTTGTACCGTTAAGACTTCTTATTCATATTCAAATATTGCAAGACCATTTCGTGGTGCAGTCCAGATGAATTTGAATGTTCTTTGTTTTCATTAGTCTTCGAGTCCTTTTTTTCCTGTTGTAGTTTGCAGAGGATTTAGAACAAATGACAATCGGGTACATGTTGCAAAGTTACAAATAAAAAAAAAAAAATAATATGAAAGATTTTTGCTTCCTTACATACTAGTCAACAATTATTTTCCAGATGCACAATAGATTGCTTCTGTTTCATTGCTGGTGTTTACCGGGACAGTACAGATTTAGTATTTCTTAGAACTGGCATTTTGTCTTATCTTACCTATCTTTAGAGGTGGAGGAGAGAAAAGAAAGAAAAGAAAAAATAACGTACCGTAGCGTTTTGTAGCTGATTAACATATTAAAATTACACATGCCATAGTGTGCAAATGATGAATTAAGATAGCTATCTATTTCATAATATGTTTATATATTGCACAAAACTAACTAATACGTTGGTAATAATTAGTAGTTACATTAGAAGTGCTTATTACGATTTATAATAGTTTTTGTTTTAAAATAAAAATTTTCTGAAAGTTGCCTATTTTTCAATAAAACTGATGGTGGCCAACATAAACATGTTCACTGTATCTCCCGTTTTCAAAAGAACTCCCTAGTGTCTATTTGATTAATGTATGAGTCTTTCGTGCAGGAGACCCGGGTTTGATTCCCGATGGGAGCTCATGCGGTTCGAATCCCGCATAAACTGTAGGTGCATGTCTTATTTAGCCTCGGTGCTGAAAAGGGACCAACCATTCCATGTTGAAAATTAAACAACCGAAAAATAACCTAATAGTCGGAGGGACTAGTTTCGAAATTCTCAGTCAAGTTTTTGACAGTATGATTTTATCTGAATAAGTTCAAGTACTTTAAAATCACATAGAACATTGTATTAGAAAAGACAATGGAGATCTACAAAGTAATTTTATTAATAAAAAGATTACAATATCCTCGTTGTAGGGATACTCTTTAAGAAGATACCAAAATCAAGATTATGTATTCATTATATTTAGGGGAATCGAGCTAAATCACTGGATTAGCAAAACCTATAAAATGTCTTGCTGAAACCTGGAAGAAATTATAAACCTGCGTCATATTGACGACAGATTTGAGAGGTTTTGATAAATTAAAAACACGGGAAACTTAGTATCCAAACTTCAAACGATGCAGTCAGTTTGTAAATTGATAATGGAGTTTTTAAACAGTTATAATTTTTCTTTCTTTTTTTAACAAGTCATAATAGAGATAAAAAAAAAATAATTGTAAAATGAAGAAAATCACCTCAAATTTGTTGCCCTTTTCGCACTCTTCACTTATTACGACTAGCACACAGCAAGCTTGGAATAATTTTATTTTGCTAACTATATCCAACACTAGTGATAAGAATGAACTGTAATCCGTAAATAAAGTATCGAAACAAAGAAACTCCAACGTGGGCATGGAAAACAAATTTTTACCAGAAAATGTAAACAACAAAGCACTCGATACAAAAGAAGCTATAATTTTTCACTATTTTTTTAAATCAGATAACAAAGGGAAAAAATAGGAAGGAAATAAGTACTTCGCTATCTACTCAACGACTTAAGATTCTACTTACTGATATACAAAGAGGAAAAAGAAAATGAATGCCTGGATTATGAACTGAACTCAGGTTGATGTGCCGATGTGTTAAACATTCGACCCAGTCTATTCCCTGAACAGCCGTAAATTCTATCGGCTGCCTGTAGTTAACACGATTTTGAAGAGAAGTAACTATATCTAAACTAATTTTTACTAGTTGTTCTCCCCAAGCCTTAGGCTTTATGTATGCTACAGGTTAAAATCTTACCAATCAAAAGTTCTCGTTGTTTATATTTAACTTTTTTGTTTAGTTTATCCAACTAACTATATAAATATAATGGGGCAATTCTGGCAAGAGCCTGTAATTTCTATGTATTTCAGTTTTATAGTTAAATCCAGTATAATGTATGTTATTTGACATAACACTTACACAAGGAAAGCATAATTGTTTTTAAAAAAGTGGTTTTAATAGCTGTTATAAGCAATAACAAAACTGCTTTCATCCGCCACACGGGGATTTCATAATACTTTGCCTAGCGTTAATTTCTAAGGTAGTCATTTTCTTTCAAAGAAATGCTTTTAGTAATGTAGATGGTTTTGCTGAAACAAGAAGATGCGTTGTCGCCATTTGACTTTGTTCTTTATTATTATTTAACTTTGTTCTGGAATACGGTATAAGGAAAATCAAAGATAGCAACCAGGGCCTACAGTAGAACGGTATTCACCAGGTTATGACATATGCTGATGATGTAAATTTAATAGGTGATGATAGGAGAACAATAGAAAGAAATGCAGAGATCTTATTAAACGCTTGCAGGGACATGGGTTTAGAAGTAAATGCAGAGAAAACTAAATACATGGAAGTGCGTCGGGACCGGAATACAGCAAATTATGGATGTGTTAAAATATTAAATAATACTTTTGTTAAAGTGGATACTTTCAAATATCTAGGATCAATATTAACAGACGAAAATCATATTCACGGAGAAATTAAATGTCGACTAAAAGCAGGGAATTCGTGTACTATTCGGTTCAAAATCTCTTGTCGTCGCTAATTCTGTCGAGGAATTTGCAGCTTAAAATATACAAAACGATAATCATGCCTGTTGTTTTGTATGCCTGCGAAACATGGTCACTTACTCTGAGGGAAGAACATAGACTGAAAGTATTTGAAAACAAGATCCTGAGACGAATATTCGGACCCAAGAGGAACGGGAATAAGGAATGGCGGAAACTTCATAACGAGGAACTACATAATTTATATGGTTTACCCTACATTGTTAGGGTCGTCAAGTCTAGGAGTCTTACGTGGCAGGTTATGTTGCTAGGATGGAAGAAAGTAGAAACGCTTTCAAAGTCTTGAATGGAAGACCAATCGGAAAACGACCATTAGGAAGACCTAGGCGCAGATGGGAGGACAATATTAAGATGGATCTCGCAGAGATTGGAATACAAAGTAGAAACTGGATGCAGTTAGCTAAGGATAGAAGTCAGTGGAGAGCTTTTGTGAACGTGGCATTGAACCTCCGGGTTCCATAGGCCATAGAGTTAGTTAGTTAGTTAATGGTTTTGCCATGACCAAAGCACTATTAAAAAGTTATCATGCAAGTTTTTATAATAAATTATATGATGTACCAAAGGGCTATAAATGTCCCACTTTGTTCCGTTATGGGGTAATTACGGTAAAAAAAAAAGAAAAAGAAAAAAATGTATGACAGCGTTCTCTTTTAGGAAGAATGTAATATTTCAAGAAGAAAATGTATAAAAAAACTTATTGGAACTCTGTTTAAGGTCTGCTGAATTTGATACAGCTAAAAAACATTTTCGATATTGGTGTAAGGAAGGTTTTTTCTTTTTTTTTTCTTTCTCTCTTCTTACCTTAAATGGCATGGAAATTCTATAAATGGGTTTACTTTTCCCAATAGATTCTGACTCAAATTTTGACTGAGAATGAAAAGTCGCTGGTTACCTTGTGGTTTTAACAAGTCTCTTAATGTAGCTGACAATACAGGCTATTTGCACTTTCCGAAATATGAAGGGACTGTAAATGTTTTAGATAAATTGAAACCTAAGACTTTTAAAATCTATTTGTGAGTTTTCATCGTTAAATTGTTCTTATTTGTTTCTGTATAATAATAATAATAATAATAATAATAATAATAATAATAATAATAATAATAATAATAATAATAATAATAATAATAATAATAATAATAATATAATATAACAGTTGTTTTACTGTTTGGCTAACTTCCTTACAAATAGAGATAGAAAGCATTTAAAAACACCATATTTAATACCTAAAACAAGCCCATGATATGATTGCCCACAGGTGAGTACAATGTAAATACAATAGAAGCTAGACGACTTTGTCATTATTTCCTCAGAGTTGGGCAATTCTGGAAATCGGGAGTTCAAAAGCAATCTCAAATTTCTCTTACAGGAGTTTGAGATTATTCTTAATTCATGCAAATACTATAGACGTAACATAGAATTATTACAGTATTTGTCAAAATTAATTAAGTGAAATAATTTTGGGATATAAGCAGTTAAATTTAAGGTTTATTTTTACCTTTACTACACGATACGCGTGTGCTTCATATGGTTTGGCAGTAAAGCTTGTTAAATATTGCACTACCTTAAAGGTAACTGTTTCTAGTTTATATATTGTACTGATGTTCCTTAGTTAATAAATCACATTGTGCGCGACATGGAATAAATTCTTGTGGATTTTATATAAGTAATTACAACTTTCTTCACATTGAGTATGGTCCTTGTCTTAATAATAATAATTAAAAAAAAAAAAAAAAAAAAAACCGTTCATGTTCAGCATTAACATTACCCATTTTCAAATAAAGGCAAGCAGATAAACGAGCAGCGTACGTAGCGTGGTGGCAATCACTAACTATTAAGAATTAGCGTTACTTACAGACTTACAGACTTAAAATATTTTGTATTATAAGTTGATATAGTAATTATTATAAACTTGGAAATTTGAGTAATATTAAAAAAAAAAATAGAAAAATAACCTAAAAAATAGAAGTATATAAAATATTACTTCACTTCTTAAAATACACTTAAGGTCACAGAAATTTGTACTATCACTTAAAATTTTAAAATTAGTTTTAACCCTTTATTTGGCACTGTTGCTCTCAAGCAACATCGCATTCTATTGCGTTATCCGCACGAATTATAATTTCAGTGATCATTTAATTGGCATTGTTGCTTTCATATAATGGAAGACATGACAAAATATTCATTTACATGATTTGCGAGTCGCTTCTTTATATACTTCTAATCTTCGTCAATAAGGAACAGTCAAATGTAGAATTGTAGAAGCTTTATCTTGTACTTTCCACGAAAGTTCTTTTTTTTTTCAATTTTTTTTATTCGTGGTTTCTTGTTCTGTAGGAAAATGTTTCAACGAAACTGTTGGTAAATACTGAGAATATTCTTATGATATTTTACTATAATAGGGCAATGCTGCTCAATAGTTACACATAAGACCTATTTTATGACAATGTTGCTTTGAAATAAACACCCTGTACTTTGTAACCAAAGTACGAAAATACTTTAAAAATTACGAAATTATGTTCAGGAAGACATAGGTCAACCATAAAAGCAAACTAAATATTTTAATGGTAATGCTATCAATGCTTGCCAATTAAAGGGTTAACATTCCCTGTGTGACCTTATCAATTTATAGATTTTAAGGGTACATTACTTGTAGTTTTTCACTTAACCTGCAAAGTTGTAAAATAAACTCTTACCTTGCACCACGAACACCGTACCTGTTGAAGATTCTGATTGCATTATATTTCGGTCATGTCTGTGACCATTATTCCGTGTATATGCGATATGAGCTAACACTACTATAATTCCCTTCAAAATATTGTTTCTTGGCCTGTAAAGAGAAAACAGTCCCTGAGTGCTCCAAAAAGCACACTTATTGTTAATTAAATTCAACACTTGCAAATTTTAATGTAATCACTTTCTTGAACTAAACTCTTTTTCATGAGATTTTATCGTAATATATTCCAATATCATTTACCATACAATTCCACTTTGATCAAATTATATAGTTTTTATGGCAGATAATTCCTGTTGTGTTACTAGTTTTTCGGAGAATCTATATAATATATATATATATATATATATCACAACCACAAAGAATTACGTGTATATAACAGTCACCAACACTATCACTATTGCAGTTTTCACTTAAATTCAGTGTGAGTTTGTGTGCTTTAAGGACAATTGTATTGTTTTATTAATTTACATAAAATATAAGTTAATAATTGGAGCGAAGTTCCTCTTTACTCGACTCAGGCGTTCGTTTATCTGGATACTCCTCCGTGGTACCTGAGCCGTATTCAACTAAATTTGACATGCTGAAGTTCCTCTTTACTCGACTTAGGCGTTCGTTTATCTGGATACTCCTCCGTGGTACCTGAGCCGTATTCAACTAAATTTGACATGCTGAAGTTCCTCTTTACTCGACTTAGGCGTTCGTTTATCTGGATACTCCTCCGTGGTACCTGAGCCGTATTCAACTAAATTTGACATGCTGATTTGAGCGCGCGCTGAGTGTCATAAGGGGTTGCATGTCCCGATCGGACATACAAGTGAGGAATAATCACCGAAAAACTGGTTTTCCGAGATGTCGGAACCATTCTTTACCAAATTTGGCATGATGATTCAAGAACGTGCGCGGAGTGTCGTACGAGGTCGCATGTCACGATCGGACATAGTATTGAAGAATAATCAGACTTAACATTGGAAAAAGCATTTGACGCGCGAATTCTCATTGTAAACAATGGAAAATAGAATTTTCAGCATTAGAAATAGGGCGAAGCCCTTTTCATTTTGTTCTGAGAACACAATTTTTCAAAACTATTATGTTTTTCGCTGATATGCCAAGTTCAACTTTTTTTTTTATGTCGTGTTCGTTCACGAAAACAATTGATTCCTAAAAAATTCTACAAACAATCAATAAAGATCAATCGCTTCGCTCCAAATTTGCTGTTAATGCATACCTAGTGTTAACATGTTTTACTGTTTTATTAACACGCTTTATTAACTTATTACATAAAAGACCATAATGACAATAAATTTAAGTGAAAACTAGGCCAGTGATAGTTTTGATTGGTTATTATATAATTCTTTGTATTCTCTGAAGAGCTATAACCTGCCAAGAATCAACCATCATAAAACCATATAACTTATTCAAAGTGAATTTGTATGGTAAGTGATATTGAAATATATTACGATAACATCTCATGAATAAGAGCTTAGTTCACTGAAGTGATTAGGCTAAAATTTACAAGTGCTGAATTAATTGACAATAAGTGTGGCTTCTGGAATACTTGGGGGCTGTTTTCTCTTTACGAGACAAGAAACATTTTTAAAGGGAATTATACTGATAGTCTTAGTTCATATCTCACAGGAATGGGATTACGGTCACAGAGATGACTGACATATAATGAAAACAGAATCTTAAATAGGTACGGCGTTCGTGGTATAAGGTAAGAGTTTATTTTAGAAAAATGCATCGTAAAGAATATTTCAGTAATTGTATATGTTATGGTGAGTAACACTACGAAAATATTATAGAAATAGAAATCAGTCAATGAGAAGCTTGCAAATTTTCTATAAGATTTCTTTTCTTCTTCCTTTCCCTTCCTATCTGATAAATCACTTTTTAAGAAGACATTTTCTAGTAAGTCATATAGACAGTTATTCATATTTGATTTCATATTCTTTATTCATATTGAAAAATACTTACCTTTCATTTTTCTATTCTATAAACCCATGACAATTCTCAAGGAAGGAACTTTTGGCTGGTTAAAATGAAATAAAGAAATAAATTACGACTTTTCATGTTTAACATTTTACTGTTTCTGACTGACAGGTAGTGGCAGGCTTCTTCAACATTTCTTATGTAACAAACCCATTGATAGGGCTGTTCACGAGTCCTTATATACAGATTTAAATGGAGGACAGAGGAAAGGGAAAAATTACTAAAGAATTGAAAAAAAAAGTTAGAAGAAGGAAAAAGGGGGATATGAAATGAGGTACATGAAGCAATCATTTTCGTTTCTTTGATTTTTAGGATAATATTTGACATATAGTGTGAACTATTCAGGATGTATATATCTATACAAGGTATCTTCATTTATTTATATATATATAATTTCATATATATATTAATATAATTTAGTATAATATCATGAACAGCCCATCATTTCTTTGTAATGAATATGTAACAACTACAGTCCATGTTCATCTGTACAATAACTAGTTAGCTATACAACAATATACTAATCTCAAACAATCTCAGTACACATTCACAAACACATAAGAAAGTAGAAAATGGCTTAGAGCATTAATACAGACTAGGCAAATTCCTCTGGTATTTCACTTAGGATAATGATAACAATACAAAAATTAATTACGGGAGAAAGCTCCCAAACAAGAGTAACAATGCAATGGGTGTTAATATTGTTGGGCACAGTTGGAAATAATCATATGATATGTGCACGCAAGCCGACACAATGCATTACCCCGCTGTAGAAATTTGCTTACATTATATTTATATTTATTTATATATATATATAAACATTTTTTGTTTTATTAACACTATACATGCATTCAAGTCACTGCAACATATGAAGGTAACACATGAAAAGCGTGTGGTTAGCCACAATGTTTTCTAAGTTCTTTTTTTTTAAATATTTGTTTTATTAATATACGTACATGTACTTAATTATTTTTAGTTTTTGAACATGTACAATCCCTTCTTTTTCTCTTTCAATATCTTTCTCTCGCGCACACACTCTCTTTTCGCTCTCTCTCTCTTTCATTGTTTTCTACCTAGCTATCTACTTTTTAATTTTTTTTTGTTGTTGTTAAACCACCCGAAGAACATAATAAGAGAAGTGTAGTTGTTGCTGATTTTACTACTGCCAAGTGGACACGATTTTGACAAGAAATAACTACATTTAAAATAAATATTTATACACTAATTATTTATCACCTTGAAAATGTGAACGTATTGTTAAAGAAAAAAAGAAGAAAGAAGAATATATAGAACATTAAAAATAAATATTATTTTCACGTCTTTAAATATATTTAAGGCGATAGAAATTTGTGCTGTCATCTCAAATTTTGAAATTAGCTCTCTATTTTTTTGTGCCCTTATCAATTCACAGGTTATAAGAATACACTATTGGCATTTGTACTTTAATCTGTAAGTAGTAAATATTCTACGTTTCAAAATCGTATATTATTCTTTAGGTATACTTACAACTATGTAAATTTAGTCATAACGAAAGTAAAATAAACAGTTTTTCCAAATATTTCACTTTGTGAGTAATTAAAAACTGTTGGCATGTATTCTGGAGAAAAAATGTTTAGAATACTACTGGATAGTTAATAAATTAGATATATTTATTTTAATCTCACAAGCTTATTCTCTACAAACTAGTTTTCTCAATTTATTTTATGGAAGATTACACGAACTTTAACGTCCTTCGTTTTGACCTCTAGCATAAAGATGATAATGATATTAATACCAAAAAATAATGATGAAACAGCAGGTGGATTATCTGTAAAACGCACATAATGTCATCAGAGTTTGACATATAATACAGAAACAATATTTTAGCAAAATCAATATTAAATAATTTTGTCGAAAACAAAATTTTATTCTGTGTACGAAAATGAAATTAAGAGCTATCAGTACTTCGGGAAGAACTGACGCAGAAAGGGTCAATTTTAAGTGTGAAGTTGAACTAATTTTATTGATAACAATAAAACGAAAGAACCAATTTTAAACATGAAGTTGAACCAATCTTGTTTATAATAATAAAACAAAAAGTATTTTATACAAAAGTTACCTAAAACATATAGAACATTACTGCTTGAGTTAACAGGATGCATATTGAGTATTTATTAAAATTGTACTTATCCAAAAACTCCAAATTATAATTCAATTGCAAAGTTTTGGCTAAAATTTATTGCCTTCCTCAGTTCATTTTTTTTCCGGAAAACTAAATGTTACTTAAACGATTACATTCCGTTGATTACTTTCTTCTGGATATCATAACTTATGTAGTTCCTGCAGTCTTCCAACGGTAAATTTCGCTTGTACCTACATATTTCTCTTCCTGTGCACTAACCGATATCATATGGAACTGATTAATAATAATTAAGGAAATCTGGCTTTGAAGCCTCACTAATTTCACCTAATTAGCTAACATAAGAATTTAAATAAGTGAAACAAGAATTTTCCGATTATTTTATTAAAATTTTGATGGTAGATGTGAAAATATCCATTAACAAAAAATCAGTGTTATTTTTTTCACTTTCGTGTTTAATAGTGAGTAATACATGGTATTCCTATTTTTCATTTTTTACAATAATATTTCTATTTATCTCGTAATTATAGGAAAGAAATGGTTATTAGGATTGATATTAAAGGCACGTATTATGGAGCTATTCAACAAGAACATTAAATATTAACTAATAGAGATTTTCAAAGAAAAATATATTACAGGCAACAAATACACTCCACATAGATGTTCTTCGTTCTTTTCTTTTAAAGCTCTATGGGCAGTGAATATGAACTGTGGTGCAACACATTTAATTCTGTGGAATAGCCAGCATGTTTCTTTTTATGTTAAAACATATAAGGTAGCACTGTCACGTACGTACATACATCACTCTTCTACAATCGTACACAAATGGCTCCAAATGGTCACAAAAAGTGAATAATGGCAGTGATCATATATGAAAACAGTTACTTGGAGGAGCGCATATTATACATACCTACATGTATTCAACCAACCACAAAACCTTAAATTTGTTACTTCGTAGTATCGTTTTTCAGACCTGAGATATGTCATACTGTTCAAGAGACAAACATCGTTCCCTTGGAGTACAGTCTTTCCTCACATGTATATATTGACCACCAGCTTTTTTAAAAAAAATCTCTTCTGAAAAGAGTTGTTGGAATAGCTTTAGATTGTTTATTACATAATTTTTCTTCTTTCTTTTCATTCTTTGAATACTTTTCACTTCTAAACATATATACGTGCCGAGTTATCGTTTCACTTACAAAATCTCTAATGAGTGTGTATTAACTTATTATATAAGCGAAAATTAGTACAATATATAAACAATATTACAAATATAGTACTTATTAATGCAATATACTTTTGTACATTAATTAAAACGAAGATTTGATAATTTTACGTACAACACACCTGCTATTTTGTAATCTCCTATTGCTTCTTTTAAAAATAACCGAAAAACACAGACTATTAATTTTTAAAATGACAGTTTTATATAATCTGCAAATATGAATTTAAATCTAATAATTTCTTTATTGGATCACGTTTAATTATTTTTTCTTGTTATAAACTATAGATAGTATGACTGAAACAAAAGAACTGTTATAATTATTTTCAATATACTATTTCAGAATCTAAGTTGAACATAAAATCATATAGTGTTTATAAATATGTGAATATATCAATGTAGATATTTTACATCAAGGCGCCTATGAAACATCAAAGGAAAATACTCTTTAAAAGAAAAGATTAATTTATTCAGAATAACTGCTGAAATATCCTTTCCGATATCAGTGACTCATTATGGACTGAACACATTTGAATTTCTTTTAATATTTTTGATAATACCAAAAGTTATTCTGCTTTACATCAGATTTTAAAGTGTATTTAATTCCTTACCTAGATTTGGTGATAATAAATTCAGAATAAAGGAAAAATTTTAAGGTATCTTTGCAAATGTCTTTATTGAGTTTATGTGTATATAAAAGATATTAAAACTAATTTAAATTTGTTCGTTAAGTTTGTAAATTTGTTACATGACTCTATTTTACATCTTTTTGATCCATAAGGTGTACACCTAGATTCAGCGAAGGATGAATCTATAGTCAATTTTAGTACTGACCGAAATACTTCTGGGCAAACGGAGAATGGATTACCTGTATTTGTAAAAGAAAACAAAATTTATATCTTCGGTGCACTGTCATAAGGACTTTAGTCACTTTTTGATCATTTGCAGTTTATGATACATTTTGGATCAGTAAACACTATATTATGTTTGGTATTATAGGTGAATGTCTGGGTGCAATAAGGAATCTGCCTTTAACCATACGTATTTCATAACATTTTGTCAGTTTTAATTCCTTATAACGACATATTTTGAAGGTTGTTTTGGCTCATCTGAAAAAGTAATTTTTTGACTTAAGCACTTATGACCGTACACCAGATACACAGTATTCATTAAAAAAAAAGTGAAGCATATCAACTACAATTTTACTAATGAAGCTAAAATAAGGTAATACCAATATTTTTATTCTACAGTTCCAACCAAAATAAAAAAAAATATTATAAGTATTATTTTGCAGAATCGTTAAAATAAATACAAAACACGACGTATTGTACAGTTTTAAATAATACGAATATAGTGATTCTAATTAATGACGCTTACTACTCTGTTTTGATTTAATGTTATTTTCTTTATAATATTAGAAAAGTATATTTCAAGTTTATTTTGTAGATTTTAGATCTCTAGGTATTCACACTTCCGTGCAATTTTGTTTAATTAATTTGTGAATTGCTTCAAAGATTTTCGAGACATGAAACATTAAATGTAATATACAGGTATAAAACTATTTCTCCAAACAACAGAACTTTATCTCCTTTAACAGAAAATAACTTATTATAGTAGAGCCGAATCTTACTTCTATACAAAGACAAATAAAAACTCATATCTTTAAAATGAACGTCATTTACATATATTGTTGTCACGCTTCATTAAATATCCCATTTTTATTAACATCATATTTGTGAATAGATTTCGTGCTGTTCAAATAATTAGCCATACTTTTCTGCTTTACTTCCACAGTTAATTCCTCCAAGAAAAATGCCTTTGCTGATACATTTACATATATATAAAAAGGGAATAAATGAGCCATAAGAAACGTGATGTAACGTTTCTTTTGTACGTCCCATAAAACACGATCACTATATCGAAGTAATATATATATATGTATATATATATATATTAATGATTTATTTTATTCGTTACTTATTTTTCTTTGCTGAAGCATCTAGCATGCAAGCAGAGTGGTTGATTAGATTGTATTTTTTTCTTTCTGTTTTTCAGTAAATTAATTGAACAGCATACTTCTGTCATATCAGATTTTTTTTTTTTTAAAAACTACGTATGCAAAATTTGTCTAATTTTAAGTGGATGTTGTTTGTATTTGAGTTTTGTACCCAACACCTTTAGATAGTACATTCTTATTATACCTAGGTATATTGATTGAATTTTATTGAATTGACAGTAAGTGTTTAAAATGTAAGCAGTTATCAGTGCTTAATATGATAAAGTCTGAGAGAAAACTTCTTTGTTTTAAAATAAATGAAGTAGCATTGACTGTTATTGTTAATGATTGATTAGTGATATTTTGCTGTGATTTGGGGCCCATATATAACAGAAAATAATATTTTCAATTCTACTAAACACATGAAAAATGGATTAAAACAACAAAAATATACTTAATTATAAGTACAAACTGTCAGTATTTAACAAATTTAAGAATAAGACAAGAAAAAAAATCCAGAAGAGATGATAATGAATTTATTTACCTCTTGCACTTTTTCTTCTTCGTTAAACAATATTTTTCCATTTTTCTTTAGTTAAATTGTACAGATTTATGCATATATATGTATATATATATATAAACACACATCCTGTATATATTAAAGCACATATTCTCATTCTAATGTACACTCTTTCAGGTTTTGTTCTTGATCATACATTCACACATACGCACATACAGGTTATATATATATGTTTATATTATTTATATATCAGTAAGTAAAGCAAATACACTTCAGCATTTAGCACCTTTCTTTTTTCATACTATTCCGCCATCATACGTTGTATTCTCCAACCAAAAAGGAAGAAAGGAAAAAAGTTTGTTTAATGGGGGAACTAGTGGCAGCGCTCTGTTGCTTTGTACCGAAGTAGCACTAATGGTTGGGTCAACTTCACAAATAAAATTGGCTTAAAAATGGGCCAATTTTAAGATAACATTGGCAAAACAAATTATCAATGTTGGCAGCAACATTCGTGCTGCTTCGGTAGGAATATTGTACAGGAACAAATCTTGGAAGAATACGGTGCCCCTTTGAGTTGTTTCTAAGTGGCTTTTTTTTTTTACCTGTTTTCTATCTCTGAAAACATGTATTGTTCTTATGCCTGATATTGGACTACGATTTGTTTTGTTGGCTGTATGGCAGTGATATTGCGTAATGACCCTCTACTCCTTTTTTGTTTTTTTTCCCGTTATATCATATACACATATATATAATAACATCCCATTTTGTTAAATCCAGCAAACAATTCATCATTCCAGTTCAATCCTACAGAATACCTTATTGCTTTTTGATGAAAACAAGTACTCTTTTTTTTATTGTATTTACCTATATCAGCATTTCCTTCTCTCCATATTTGTGTAATATGGATTTGTTTCAATTGAAAAAAAATGTATTGTCCATTATCTTACTGCATATGAAGCGTTGGCACCACATTGACAGTGTTTCCAATCCTAACTAGGTAGGTTTGGCATACTTAGTGAGGGGTGGAAGGGAGGATATACATCGATTATCTTTAGTTTTACTTTTTTTTTAAAAAAAAAGGAACAATGATACTTATATTTTACAAGCAGCACTATACTTGATACTTCCTTTCTTTATTTCTTTCGTAAATCTCCAAGTGAAAGCTCCTCAATTAAACCAGCAAAATGTGAACTACTTCCACAGTGATTTTCTCTCTTCTATCGTCTTAAATTTATTGCCCATGATTTTTTTTTTGTAGCTTTTAGCATTATAATTAACTCATTCAAGGCACTTCTACTTTTTCAAAACTTAATTTTATTCCTTTTCCTCATTGTTGTATGGCACTGATTTTTTATTTTGTATTTCATTTTTTTATTTTTTTTTTTGTTCGTATTTTTTTTTTCAAAAAAGAACAAAGTTAGGTATTCATTCCTTTCAGAATTAATTAATTTTATTTTTGTATTTCTCGGATAACAATAATACAACACAGCACCAGATTCTTTTACTACACAATCTTATACATTTACATGTATATGTATCTCCATTTCTATTCTTTCAAAGATATATATATGTATATACATATTTATATATGCATGAATTCTATAGCTATAAGTTTTATGTCTCACATAAATATACACCAATGCTTATGGAAACTCATTTTCTCTATCTCTTTTTATTATTATTGTTATTATTTATTATTATTATTATTATTGTTATTATTATTATTAACACACAGTTACAAGTAACTTTATTTGTGCACATGCTGTCCAACAGTCTTGTTTAATCTATTGCATTAACATTGTCTACAGGGAGAACAAACCGTACCGATCACTCATTGTGCTTCCATTCTGTATTTCTATGAATATGCAATTATTTTGAAGTTTTAATTTAAATACAATAACGTTCAGTCCTCATGTTTCATTTTACTTGACACTGTGAAAGTAGTCCATTACATCAACATTTCGATTCATTTCAATTTTAGAAAAATCTATTGTAAATTCCCTGCCACAAAGGAGTGAATATGTTCATTATATTTTAATTTTGAATTAAGTTAAAGGTAGGAACAGGGAGTTACATTATTCTGAGGTAAAGAAAATCTTGTCAGACCTTGTCCAAATACATCCAAGAGAAAAAATGTATTTACACAATATGGTATACATGCTCAGTATACATTACTCTATTTATTTAAGTTTTTTTACAAGTGGCATGGGAAAAATCTTGACAAAAACAATAATAAAAAACAACTGCTGAATACCCTACCCAACCACATTACGTAGTTTCTTTGTATTATTATTATTATTATTATTATTATTATTGAAGGGATATTTTATTAAATACTGTGAATATTTATAGAATCTAAGTTCCGTGAAACCGTAATCAAATTACAAAACATTATATCAAACATACTAATACGTTCCACACATAAGTACCACAATACAATTACAACAAAATATTATCAAATAACTTCCTCAGTATTCTTCTTTTTAACTCTTTTGTTTGCTTTTGTCTTTTTTCTTTTTAAAGTAAAGCGAAAAATTATATTTTAACTTGTAAAAGCAGCCCAGAGGAAGGAACTAAAAGTTTCATAATTAGGTACCTTATTTTACTTATTTCCCTAAAAATCGTTTTTTCAACAAATTTGCCTTCCTTTTGTTTTGCTTTTTCCCTTTTTAAGATAAAAAATACTTCTTTTCTTTAAAATGTCTTTTTTCATTTGAGGTAAAGTATTAAACAGAAGATACCGGGAATACCGGGATATTATACCGGGAATAATTGGCACAACATCCAGTACAATATACAAAGCACTGGCTAGAATTGTTTAACTGTGTGTTGCAATATGGAATCTTTTATGTAGTAAAACTTTTTTTTTTTTAACTTCAGTATTCCAATTCCATTTGTTTTTCTGTAAAAGCACAGTAGCACTGTAGTCTTATTTTTAAGCTTAGAAACTGTACCTGTAAATGCTTTTGTTTATTTATTTTATATAATACTTAGAATGATAGTATGAAGTGTCAATACAGGGGGTATTCAGCGACTTTCACTCGGTACCATTTTCTTTGCCATCTTCTACTTGTAAACTTCCAAGTTTGTCCGAAAGTTCGGTTTTTTCTTCACTTGAACTTTCTATTTTATGTTCATCTTTCAAGCTTTCTTCATCCTCGTCTTCATCTTCTTCATCTTCATCTTCTTCTCTCTTAGCAACACTAACAGCAGCAGCAGCAGCAGTAGTAGTAATACTAGTAGTGGTTGTTGTTGTTGTAGTAATAGTGGTGACGCTCGTAGTAGAAACTCCGCTTTTCTGCTGGTCTACACCACTGTCCGTGGCCATTGTAGGCAGTCGATCTCTGAGGAGACGTGCTTGTTCTACAGGTGGGCTGGGGGACGATTCACTGGGTGATCCTGGGGACTGCTTTGGGCTGAGGAAGAGCGCTGCCGCTGACTTCTTGCCTCTGCTGGTTTGGCCCCGTCCGCCCCGTCCCCTGCCCCGTGGTCCCCTAAGTAACCAACTCTCAGGTTTGGTTGGCCTCGCTAATTCCCGAACTGTCTGTGGAAAGGAGCACTGTTGACCCTCAGGCAGTGACGTCTATAGAGCAACAACGAAAAACTGTGCAGAGTGGCTGGGTTAAGCAAACCAGTGGATCAACATTGTGTACAACACAAACAGCCAAAAAATCCGTTTGGAAAAAGTACAAATCAAAAAAGTGATAATATATTTTTTAATGTTTTCCATAAAGCAAAAAGGTTATAGTCATCTTTTTCATAAATAAAAGTTGCTTATATGGATGCAAAAAACATGTCAACAAGAAAACAAAAGAATTTTGAAATAAAGAAATGAATCATAATAGTAAAATATAGACAAACGCATACAATCACGCAAAACAAGGTATATACAAGTTCTTTTACCAAGCTCAAGCAGAATTAAATACAGCAAATTATTCGACGGATTTTAAAAAAGAAAAAAATCTTATTGTAAATATATTTTTAAAAATGCAAGAAATAAATTTCTTTTTCAAACAAACAGAAAACAGAAAACACTTAAACCACTTTGGAAATAATACTTGCACTTTACAATAGATAGACAAATAGAGACAAAAAAAATAACGTGATAAAAGGTGTGAATTATTGAATAGGTCAATTAAAAGCCAAAAGTACAAACAAACACCCACACACACCCACACACCATATATATATATATATATGACGGATGTCTCAAAATTCACGCAAGATTTGAATTTTGCGCCATTTGTGCGGTAAGATGTTGCCGAAAAAAGTGTGATAGCTGACAGTTCAAGGTTATTAAAAACGGGGCGCTATACAAAAGAACAACGCGTTTTCATTGTTGAGCATTATTTTAAAAATAATGAAGGTTTGGCAGCTACAGTCCTCATGTGTAATTTTTTCGTTTTGGTGATCAGAATTTTTGCCGCTCAGATCATGAGATTCTTTGGACTTCATTCTTTGGGGTTTTCTTGAAGTCTAAGGTTTATGCTAACAAACCTACGATCACCCATGCCCTGAAGGAGGAAATTAAGAACTGTATCAACGAAATTCAGCCACATTTATACAAAACAGTCATTGAAAATTTCAGTAAGAGAGTGCGAATGTGTCAGCAAAGCCGTGGAGGCTATTTACCCGATATGCTAATTCATATATAACCTTATATTGTATACTATATATATATATATATATATATATATATATATATATATATATATATATATACGAGGTTGGAACTTAAATAGTGGTGGCAACACTGCTGGAGACACTATGCAATGAAATGTACTAGTGGCGCTGATAGCGCACGTTGTTGACATACCTGCCTAACCTCCGAGCAAATTGAATCGCCCGTCCCACGTCACCGGCAGGCGCACAAGCGAGGGAAGCACAGTCACTTGTAAGCGAGCGGTCTAACGTAAAGGTGTCACTATGTTTCTGAAACAGGAACAACGGAGTTGGATCGAGATTGAATGTACCAGAGGTCGTACAACACGACAGTGTCATAAAGGGCTTCAAGAGGCGTCTGGGCACTTACGGTCTGCCCTGGAGGAACGTAATGCGTTAGGATAACACCA
The DNA here is from genome assembly GCF_964235325.1 of Thermobia domestica. Lineage (NCBI taxonomy): Eukaryota > Metazoa > Arthropoda > Insecta > Zygentoma > Lepismatidae > Thermobia > Thermobia domestica. The sequence continues at coordinate 102,007,577 of NC_137469.1, forward strand.
TCACAGTCGTACACGAGAATCACCATAACTTTCACCACACTGGGGCTCTGACGCACTTTCGACTTTCGTGGCGACCCATAATGACGCCATTTGTTGGATTCGCGTTTCAGTGTTGGCTCGTAAGATCTGGCCCATGTCTCATCCAGTGTTACGATACGGCGTAAGAAAGCCTCGCCTTCGCGCTCATAGCGCTCCAAATGCGTCTGAGCAGCGTCGTAATCCATTTCTGCATTTCCGTCAACTCATGCGGAACCCATCGTGACGCTAGGACGACCTGCCCGATGCATATCTGCCACAGTTTGCCAACTTTCGTTGAAGGCTTTTACCCACCGTGCTACTGTTCTGTACGGCAATGCCGATTCCCCACACGCCTCTTGAAGCCCTTGATGACACTGTCGTGCTGTACGACCTCTGGCACATTCAATCTTGATCCAACTCCGTTGTTCCTGTTTCGAAAACATAGTGACACCTTTACGTTAGACCGCTCGCTCACAAGTGACTGTGCTTCCCTCGCTTGTGCGCCTGCCGGTGACGTGGGACGGGCGATTCAATTTGCTCGGAAGTTAGGTAGGTATGTCAACAACGTGCGCTATCAGCGCCACTAGTACATTTCATTGCATAGTGTCTCCACAGCAGTGTTGCCACTATTTAAGTTCCAACCCTTGTATATATATATATATATATATATATATATATATATATATATATATATATATATATATATATATAAAATTTTCAATTATATGTCTGTTTTTTCTATCAAAATTAAATCTTGCGTGAATTTTGGGACACCCGGTATATATACGCGCAAAAAGAGAGCATTATTTCAAAATATTTGAAAATGTATATGAAGTATCAAACAAAAGTAAAAAAAAAAATATATATGGACAGTGAGCACTCAGAAAGAAGTTTAGGACAAGCAAGACTTAAATTTTTATATTTGCACTTTCGACACACTAATATTTGTAAATTGAATTGAGCATATACTTAGTTGAAAAAAGACGTACATAAAATTTCAAGCAGTATAGAAACTGTGACACAATAAACATTCTGTTTATTGTAGTGAAGGGTACCATATGACACAAACAACGCACACACACTCATAGATATATAAATATAGACACTTTGAAATACATGTACGATAATACCTATTATCAAATCAAAATAATTATTAAGAGTAAAATTAAGGAGTTTCCTAGAAAAAAGTGTCAGGTCTTTTTTGAGTATCCCTCAATTTTTTTTGGGTCAATTTGTCTTTTGTTTACGCATAGTATAAATGAAAATTATTTTACCTTAAACCTGCGTGCTCCTTTCCTATTTGGATAAATGATTGCTGTCTATATTTCATCAACTAAATCTTTTGCGAACTTCTTTGAGGTTTACAGTTTCTTATACCAGGTGAGCACGAAGTTTCAACATCTTGTTTCTTCTCTGTTAAATACCTAAAATCCACACGAAAGTTGTGAAAATACCAAAATTATTTATTAAACATTCTCTACTAGAATGTGCTTGTCATTTAATGTTTATTGTGAATTCATTTGTGAACATGGTGAATGCTTAGTAAATGATAAGCACATTCTAGAAAGAGGTTGAAAACTAATTGTAATGTTTTCACAACTTTCGTGCGGATTTAGGTATTTAACAGAGAAGAAACAAGATATTGAAACTTCTTGTTCATCTGTCATAAGAAGCTGTAAGTTCTGAAGAAGTTTGGAGAGGTTTTAGTAAATAAAATTTAGTCAGCAAAAATTGGTCTAAATAGGAAAAGAACATGGAACTTTAAGATAAAACACCCTCAATTTATATTATTATAAGTTGTGTAAAAAATGAAATCATGGATACTTTATTTAGGCAGTTCAACTACCAAAATTTATTATCAGATAGGTACTTACTATCAACCAAAGATCTGATTTCTTGGCACTATAAAAATAGCAGGAGGATATCTGTATAATGAAGTCATAATTACTCTATTCTTTGATACGTAATCTTATTTTAACTTCCAACCTATCTGTCATTTCAGCTCCATAATTCGAGTCTCTGTAGATCTTTGTGAATACAGAGAAATGAACTGCTCGTTCTACCTCTACTCTGCTAGCTTATTGCATCTGCCTAATTTTAGAAAATGGTTAGAACCTATATTCAAGCAAAATAATTACACAATAATAAGAAAAAAGTCACAATAGAATCTCTATATAACAGTACAGTTAGCTCATGTAAAAAGTTGAATGTTCGTTTTTTCTTTATTTTTTGGCCTTTATACAAATCCAAACTGTTGGTTTTGCATATTTGTAACATGTTTTCGCCATCTCTTCATAAAATTTGGAGGAATATTTATTGTTTCCGGATTTCCTATTGATGTCCTTCATTCATTCTTTTCCATTCTTGCTTCAACTTGTTTATCTTATCTCGGTATTTGCACTGGCGTCTTCTCAATGTTTTGTGCTCGGAACTTGTCCGAAATAACTAGAATTGCCATCCGTCTGGCTTTCTCCGGACATGTTCTAGCTTTTATCATTTTTCACCACGTTCTGCAGACATTTAATTTTTTTAGTTGTTTTGCATTTAAATAGATTTATATTTGTTTTGCATATAATCTTTATTTATAATTTGTCCGGGTCTCTACGGGCACTTCAACTGCTAGTGTTATTACTACATAAGAGGTAATATAGATATATCTTAGTGTGCATCAAAAAAGTGGTTTCTGACGTAAGTCGTTTTTTCTAGGATACTACCCAAATTCATTCTAGCATGTTTTGAATAAGATTTTAGATTTTTAGAAAAGTATGTAGGAAATTTATTCCCTTTGCTTATAATGTGTCTTCTTTTGTTTTTTCAGTGCACACAGAAGCCATTTGCAAGATATAAAACTGACCCATCTTTATAGCTTTCAATGAGAAATGAATAAAAAAGTAGCTAATACAGTATTTCTATGTGCAATAATAATAATAATAATAATAATAATAATAATAATAATAATAATAATAATAATAATAATAATAATAATAATAGAAATAATGAATTTAGGTGCATTGACTTGGCTTGCACCGCATTGGCTTGTGAATTGCCTTACATCTATAGTACTACTCAACTTGTTTTACCAATTGCTCAGATTTTAATTTTCACGTACTCCAAAGAAATCCTACCAATCGGGACATAATATTAGCAAAATTGTATCTTCTTTCTTCTGTTTTTGAAAACTGTACAAATGAGCCAGTTTTATAGACATTTTTTCAAAAAAAAAAAAAAAAAAAGTAAGAAATTTTGAATTGATTTTACACGTTGTAGTATTCATTTGTAAAATTTTAACTTCTAATTTTATATTACTTTCGTCTTCAGCATACATTGTAAACTAAAGGTGGGGCTTAAGTTCCAAATCATGTTTTAAAACCCTTTATTTTTTAAAATATTTAATGTTAATAGTTGGAGTATTAGAATAGCACTAGAAATACATTTACAAAGATTTTTGATACACAACTATTGAAATGCGTTTTTGATAAAATAGATTTTGATTATATCAAAATTATACTGTATTAACTATTCCAAAAATGAGGATTATAGAAATGTATATCTTCAAACACAGTATAGTACACGTATGTATACATTTTGTGTTATATATAATTTTTAGCTGATTTGATAACATTTCAAATATACATATAGATAGTAAGTATAAAAAGAGTACATGAAAAATGCAGGTAGTGAGGTGGAATAGAGGAGCTGTAGGTGATTAAGAAAAGAGCGGTTTGCAATAAGTTGGTAATATCAGTTTTTTAAAAAGAAAAATCATTTTACAAATTTGAAATTCTGATTCCTGAAATTATCTTACGTTTTCTAATCTTTGGCTCCGCTTCTTCAGCCTTGTACATGGCGGATAAAGGATTGAAAATTAAGTAATGTAAGATATTTTCAACAATCAGAATTTGAAGTTAGTAAAATGATTGTTAACATTTCTGAGCGTTTTAGGATTGCGTCTAATGTATTTAATCTTCCCATTTCTTTTTGGACGTACAGAAGCCTGGGGGAAGAAGATTGGGAATACGTATGTGGAAGGTATGATCGAATGAATTGTTATGTTTGATTGTTCTGACGTTGGTAGGTTGGGACTAAGTCTAAGGGATTAAGGTGCCATTCATTGGAAGGCATCAGGAAACCACCACTCTATTTTTCCTTGGTTTGCTGATACTAAAAAGAGAAGAAAATATGTAAAATGGTATTTCGCACATTGGAAAAATATTACGTGAAAACGAGGAGATTAGCAGAAGACCGTGGAGCATGGAAGCTGCTTAGTTACTGCAAGTGACTGCCAATAATAGCAGAATACCTATGATGATGATAATGGTAGTAAAGATTCAGTGATGAAGCGAATAATGGATAAAAAATGTTTTGGATCTTTGAAATGCCATGAAAAAGCATGAATGTTTTAGTGCTGATACTTGTTTGTTGGTGATGCCTATTTGAAGACTTGTGTTACCACGCTCTTACACTCAATTTTTTGTCTTTTCATTAGGCTCATATGGCTATATAACCAATAACGCTATATAACCAATAATAATAATTCATTTTGATTTTGTAAATTTGTTTTCATCTCGTGAAGCTCTATAGCTCTATCTAATGCAAATCTCTTTGTGGGACATGTGAAGACTCCAATTCTTAAATCATTACTACTAAACAAATATGCTATCCAGTCCACTTATTTTCAGAACTACTTTCAAATTACTGGAAGATAATATTTACAACATAGCTCTTGGTAATTTTGGTATAATTCCAAAATACTGGACTTAAATTTTCCTTACTAATGGCTCTGATTAACACTAATTGAAAACTTTATATCAGATCTGCACTAATATTCTTAGATAAAATCATGGGCAATGCCTTAGTACATATTGCATACGCAAAGATTGCAATTATAAGTTTCTTATCACTTTCTAAATCTTGAGTAGTTTATTTCTTTCTCATATACACTGGGTCTTGCATTGCTTATAACGTCTCAGTAAAATTCATGTATTCTTACTTTGTCAATAGTAGCACATAACGTGTGTCACTAAAAGTGCAGGGATAGCCACCGTTCAACATATAAATGCTGTATTTTCATGCACTGCGATGCGCAGGGCCGGATTAAGGGGGCTTTGGGGAGCTATAGCTTCGGGTTTCCAGGTGGACAGGGGCCTCCACTCTGATCAAAATCTCAACTGGATATCTAGAAAGAATCATGAAGATACAATCATCATCATAAAATAAAATATGACCAAAAATATGAAACATATTCCCTTAACTTTCCTACTGTACTTTCACAGAAGTCTATTAGGCGAATCTATTATGAAGTCAGCAGGGTCCACATATTTTTTCTAGTCCCGGTCCTCCAGATGGGTTAATCCAGCCCTGGCTGTGCGCTGTTTTATTTGGCGAAGCATACCTCATTAATACGTTAGGATTCACGACTAACCAATTCTGTAAATAATTGACAAAATTTCATAATAGCAATTGCCTTACTTTCAAATCATTCAGAGTAAGACAGTTCACTTCCGACTATAGAACTCAAGTTTGTGCAAGAGATTTATCGTATCCTCAAAAAATATTTCAATTTTATTGTCTTTTATTTGTTTGGGCTTCCCAAGACAATTTTTTCTTCTACTACAGCTCGCAACTAAAAAAAAAAAAAAAAAAAAAAAAGAAATGAAATCTTTGAGTTTTACGTCCCACGGTTATGCCGGTTAGGCTAAAGGAGACGGTGATGATGAGAGATGAGTGAAATGGTGGAATGAAGAAAGTGGGAGGAAACGGGAGTACCCCGAGAAAACCCACGAGCACGGTGTTTGTCCACCACAAAGTTCACTTGGCGGGGGCTGGGATCGAACCCGGGACCCCAAGCACCAGAGGTGAACGCTCTCGCAACTAAAGAGTGAGCCAAAATTCTTGTCCTAAATTTTAAACATAGACCTAAATAAAATAAAAATTAGGAAAAGGTAAAACGAATATGAATAATTGCTTTTAAAAAGTAATCTATATATATAAAAGAGAACGCACAAATCCTTTGTTACCTCATCACGCTAATACGGCTGAACCAATTTCTTTTATTTTTGGGGGGTTATTAGGATTTGGACCCTAGATGGTTTTTATCATATCACTTTAATTTTTAATTACCAGTGTCTTGAGATAATTGACCATTCAAGTGTCCATAACGTACAAATCCTTTGTTAGTTCATCATAGGTAAAAATAAACGTATTTATATGCAACCCGCATGACCATGTCACTCGGCGGGTTAACATAAATGACAGGCGATATAATGTTAACATTTACTGCAATCTACTATGGTTTTTATCATATCACTTGAAAGCGAAAACTTCCGGGGTGACCGCAGCGAAGCGGGGCGGGTTAACATAAATGACAGGCGATATAATGTTAACATTTAATGCAATCTTCTATGGTTTTTATCATATCACTTGAAAGCGAAAAAGTAAAAATTATCTAAGTAACAAAGTTTATTGCGTTCCGGGGTGACCGCAGCGAAGCGGGGTGAACGCTGCTAGTCTATATATATAAAAGAGAACGCACAAATCCTTTGTTACCTCATCACGCTAATACGGCTGAACCAATTTCTTTTATTTTTGGGGGGTTATTAGGATTTGGACCCTAGATGGTTTTTATCATATCACTTTAATTTTTAATTACCAGTGTCTTGAGATAATTGACCATTCAAGTGTCCATAACGTACAAATCCTTTGTTAGTTCATCATAGGTAAAAATAAACGTATTTATATGCAACCCGCATGACCGTGTCACTCGGCGGGTTAACATAAATGACAGGCGATATAATGTTAACATTTACTGCAATCTACTATGGTTTTTATCATATCACTTGAAAGCGAAAACTTCCGGGGTGACCGCAGCGAAGCGGGGCGGGTTAACATAAATGACAGGCGATATAATGTTAACATTTAATGCAATCTTCTATGGTTTTTATCATATCACTTGAAAGCGAAAAAGTAAAAATTATCTAAGTAACAAAGTTTATTGCGTTCCGGGGTGACCGCAGCGAAGCGGGGTGAACGCTGCTAGTTTGTTAATATAGAATTTATGATTGGCGTAAAACGAACTTATCTTGTTTGCCTACCAATCTTCACCTCTAACTACAAATTTTCGTTCTTTTTCAAAGAACATTTTCGATTAGTGAAAGTTATGTAAAGAAAGGTAAAAACTTAAATGGTAACACAAATTCATATAACGTAATTTGGTTAAAAGTATAAAGAGATAAATAACCATCGAATTGTTTATAGATCTTCAAGTCCTGATCTGATGTTTATGACGTAACCGTCAATGCTTTTTGAATTTCTTTCTTTCTTATTTCTTTTCAGAATGTTTCTTTCGGATATAGTCTGTCAGAGGGAACCGTCTATTACTGTGAGCTCTCCCAATATCCATTAATCTGTTAATCCCAATATCCAAAATTTAAACTAAATTTAGATTCTCTAGTCTTAATAAAGAATGTTTCAAAAACTCTGATCTGCATGTTAGTTTTAGGTTTATTTAGTTCTCTTGCTAAGTATTGAGTTTTTTTTTGTATCTTCCTTAGTAAACTCTGCCGAAAACTACATTTTTCCCCAAATCACTATCGTAGTTCTTCATTCTGGTGAATATGTTAACATTCCCCCATGCCAATGTATTTTAATTCATTAACAATGTACTTCATACACACCTGAGTGAATACTTGCGTCCGTAAAATAGCCTTTGTAATTTTTTTTAAAAAAAATTCTTGGAGAGCCGAAAACATGAACTGATCATAAGAACTATCTTAGTATCAGATAGAAACTATTCAGGCCATTTGTTGTCTATGAGAAGTAAAATAGCGAGATAGTAGAGTGTAATATTCCAACCTTTTAACACCATTTTTTTCACTTAGTACTGAATAGTATTAAAGTAATAGATGTAGTGGTTTCAATGATCAATGCAATTCTTTTAACAATGACTTGCTGTACATATTATCAATATATACGTCTATAGCATTAGACTTGACTCTGAAATGCACGCATGCTTCATTGCTGGAACTCGTGTATATTTCACTGAAATCGATAAAAATCTACCTTTATTGGAAATATGTTTTAAAATAATTTCTTTCAGTTTGACTATATGTTTCACATTTTTTTAAAAATATGATAAATCTTTCTTGGTAAGAAAAGGTTTACATAACTTGGGAACTAAAATATTACGGAAATCAGTTTCGCTTTTCAGATATTGGTTCTGTGTTGATAATGCATTATACATATATATGAAACCAGGTTTGTTGCTTGATTTGGAGTTTAGTTTCCCGTTCAACATTGAGGCTATATGAAACATGGACTCATAACTTAATTTGGAATCCAAATCACATGAGTTCTCACCTAAAATCGAACTCAATTCTCCAGCATGAAAGACATGTATGTTAATCGCACAGCCACGAGAGTTTCGCCCAAAAGAACTGATATGGAATGAACTTAATTCCATCTACCCACGTATAGTTAAATTATATTTCTTTCCTCGAAATAGATTAAATCCTTTTCTTATTGAAAATATAAAATGATTACGAATTTATTTAAGTTTAGCAACATTGTTAATGGGGATTAATAAGGAAAACCTTTTCACCTTCCTTGCCCAGTAATACTTTATACATCTTTAGATACAACATTTTAAGTAAATCAGAGTTCTTATATATATATATATATATATATATATATATATATATATATGTGTGCTATATGAATGGTACATTCTTTCTATATAAAAACGGAAAACAATTTACATTAGGAACAAGATCCCACTTATCCAAACATAAAAATTTTCGTTGGTAAAGTTATAAATATTTGATAAAATTTCTTTCAAAGTGTTTAAAATTTGTATTTCAATTAAAAAAAATCTACACCTGGAGATTCATCTCTTAGGGATAGTACCATAATTAGATAGTTAAATTTAGTAGAGTTATCCATGAGCTGTCGTAATAGTACAGAAAAGGGCACTCAAGATGAAAGGACGCTCGCACCTTTGCGTCCTGACTAAATGAAAGCATAGAAAAACATTTTTTTTACCACATAATTGTGATAAACCAGTTTTCCGCCCTCCAAGAAATTTGTAAAAAAAGAGTGACTCATTATAAGAGTTATTTTATGGATCAAAGTATTCACTCAAGCTTTGACGAGGTGTGTCATCGATGTGAAGAAAAATATTTCAGTATGACCAGGATTTAGTACTTCATTAGAGATTCAAAAGAAGATTCTTCAACAGGATTTTTCCAGACACTTGATGCAATGTAAATGAGGTGAAGGTAATAAATAAATCCGGAGAAGTGAGATGGAAATCCGGGTATTTGAAACATTCTTTGGGAAGACTAGAAAATCTAAATGAAATCATTTGGGTAACACGAGGACTTACGATAATAGGCAGTTATCTCTTAATAAGTATCACATCCCAAAGACATATTCTGGAAATTAATAAATACAAAAGATAAAATAACAGAAATATATAATTGACACTACACTGACAAAAACAAAATCAGGACAGGGCGGTCTATTACCAATTTTAGTAGCTGTATTCCTCTGCATCTTTTTGAATCGTGTTATGTTCTATGTAGTTTGATGTGTTTGTCTACACTATTTTCACTACTTGAAAACTTTCCTCAAACATAACGTACGTTTGTAATTAAAAATTCTCCCTCATTACAAACGAATACAATTCATAATGTTTATACTAATGTATTGAATTCATAATCACCGATAAGCTAAAGATTTCGTTTGACATGTATTCATTTTTTCTCATAATAATATTAAGGATTTCAACAGATTTATAAGGCACGGGCAGACTCCTAGGCACCTTTAATAATTACAATTTTGCTGTCGAAGCTTCATTTCATAACAATAGCTCTACTAATGCCATCACCTTGATCAAATGGTTTGCATAAAATCTGATTAGATCACAGCAAATAAGGAAGTTTAAAATCTACAATTACGAACTTCTCACTGCTAGATATCATCCATTGTTTATAGATCGCAGCCCCTCTTTGTTATTTTAGTCTGATGTTTCTTTCCTTATTTGCTTTTCTTATTTTTATTACGTCTTTCCTTTTTCTTTTCTTTTTATGTAATGAAATAGTAACCTTTTCACTTTGCTACAATTCCAGGTTTTTGTCTGCGTCTGAGGTGCCTAATTAACTTTATCTAAGATATAAAATATTATGGAGGCAATACATTAGCATAAACATTGTAAATTGGCCCATTCGTTTGTGAGGAGAAAGATTTTTCAATCACAAATGTACGTTCCTGTTCTAGGAAGTTTTTCAAGTAGTGAAAACAGTTTAGACAAACATAAAACAAACTACATAGAACATAACATGATTCTAAAAGATGCAGAGGGAAACAACTACTAAAATTGGTAATAGATCGCTCTGTTCTGATTTTTGACAGTGTAGTGGCAGCTATATATATATTTCCAGTTATTTAAGATGCAATCTGTCGAAGAGATATGCATAGATTTTGTGCCATCTTTCGCTTTAACATGTTAACAGTTTCATTAACGAAATACTGAATGCAGACCAATATATGTTTATTTTAACATTGTTAGTATTTGCAACACTGTTACAGAACTCACTTAATGAATTTGTTGAATGTATATACAGAAAATTATTTTTGATAGCTTGTCAATCCTGATAATACTATAGGAAACAAATAAAAATAATTCCTATTAATTTGGTAATTTGCTATTTTCATTTTATACGCATTCACTATTCTCCATCATTATTTCATAGGTGAATGTTATATGGGCACCCAATACAATAACTAGTTGCATGTGAGGCGTTCTATGAAAATACAGAAGTTCTGGTTCAACATTTTACGATAAAACAGATTTTTCTCTGAAGTGGTTCAAGCATTACTTGGCTCTCAGTCTTTTTATTCTCCGAAGTGATGGATAGTGGTTCAGGTATTACTTAGCTCTGAGTCTTTTTATTCTCTGAAGTGATAGATAGTGGTTCAAGTATTACTTATCTCTAGGAAAAACAGTGCTGAAAGCAACATTAAGCTAGAACCAATATTTTTTCTTGCTCTTTTTTGTAATAGTGAATAATCTGTGAAGAATGTGGTATAGTAAATAGTCTGTGAAGAGCGTGAGAGTGCTGTCAATAGTCTGTGATATTGGGATGAGTCAAGAGGTTTTGGGAGCTGGAGTCAAGTCGGAGTATACAAGTGGGCATGCTATAAGTATTGTGAAAAATATTATTTCCTCGCACGAAGATAATAATTAGTAAGTGCATTTGAAGTTTGTGTGCATATACCCGTATCCGTAAATAAAGAGTAGCTTGTTGGGAAGTAGTTTTTTAATAAGTAAAAATAATAGCATTTTTCTAACACTTCTAGATTTTGAAACTAGAAACTTCAGTTAGTTTAATCTCTCTTAATTTCTGTTTTATTTAACAGCACTATTAGGTATGCTTTTATTATCTTATACGTAAAACGACAGTGAAATGCTAGTTTATAACTTTTTGATGTAAATAAACAAAAATATCTCAATAGAAACTTAATTGTTGGCAAAAATACGTTTAAGAGGTCAATGCATGGGAGAAGTTCAATAAACAATTTGAAAAATAATAATGGCACTAAATTTCAGTTTACTGTTTAACACGCTTGACGGAAATATAATTACTATTTGAAGATAGTAAAAGATCTTCCAGTAGAGTACAATGTATTCTAACGAAAGTAATATAATCAAATTTATTCGTTTTATTTTCAATGAAATTTACTGAGTTTCAATAGTTTGAAATATGGCAAATCACATTATAATAACAAACCAGTTCTTAATCAGGATATTTTACTGTATATGTTTTCATGACTACCTTGATATTTCACCTGGAGGCCCTGATGCACATTACCTGACTTATTAGGCCAAATCTCAAGGAGATACTTGAGCACGCTTATAGGCTGATGGAAGTCCAACTCTCCTGTATCGTCACTTTGCAGCATAAGCACAGGTCCAAAGCAAACAGCCAGATTCTGGGGAGCCATTTTATTGCGATCTGATTGGGAAACAACTAAGCTAAGATGGTCCATCAGGAATACAAGTGTACTCTGCAAAGTATGTAAGTACATAGTTAGATCAATTTGTATTGAAATCAGTTTTACTGCACATAAACTACGTACATTTATTATTAAGGAAAATAAACTACTATTAGATTTGTGATGAGTACGTTTGGCAAATAAATAAATATATAAGAATGGTCCAAGGTTTTTTGAGTCTCACTCTCTAAAATGGTTCTATTTCATGCTAAAGTAACATATGAAAAAAATTAACTCAATTGACCAAGTGACTTTAAGTTTTCAATGTATTTACAATATGCAATATGAGGCAAACGTACCTGGTAAATTTGGAAAAATATTTGTAAGTTAATAAACAGATATTTTGAAGGTAATAATTTAAATGATTAAAGTTGGAAATAACATCAGGTAGGTGTTTGTTGTGAGAAACACCCCAAGGCATGTCACATGAACGCTTCCTATTAAAAATTTTGGATCTGAATCCAAGATGGCCGCCATCATGGTGCTACACAATAATAGATGTAGTTCTACCTTCATTACCCCTACCCAAGATATGGTGTCACTCCCTCTAGCTATTCTAAACTTACCAGGTGCTTTTGCCTCATATTGTATATTGCAAATGCATTGAAAACTTGAGGTAGCTTGGAGCACCATTTAATATTATTTAATTGAGCTAATTTTTTTCATAGATTACTTTTGTATGATATGGAATCATTTTAGGGTGTGAGACTCCACAAACCTCGGAAGTCGAAAAATAAGAACCACCCTAATATATATATATATATATATATATATATATATATATGACAATAACATAGTCATTATAATAGCGATGAAAGAAAACAATAATTATATACTAGAAAAATGCATATATAACCAAAAAGCAAGTAATGCCTTTTTATTATTTATTGAAAGTGAAGTTACTAAACAAATTTAAAAAAAACATAGAGATGTTTATTAGTTACAATTTACTTTCTTTTTGAAATAAATACATGAACAAATTTTTATTTCCTGAAAATTTTTAGTATTTTTTAAATTGGGTTATTTATGTTAAACTTTGGAATTTTGGGTAATAAAAACTTACAGTGGTTATTTTATGTTGATCTTACTTATTTATATAAGACGGAGCAGTGGATATGTTGAAATATAGTAAAGTTATTAGACAACATTGTATTACTCGTATGAAACTAATAAAACTTCGCTATTGTAATTTTCGAGGATCAAAAATGAATTCTGTGAACATTTTAGAGTACATTAACTTTTTCGAACATATTTTTCCAGAAATGAAGAATTGTTAGATTTTTCACTTCTTGTAGCTATCTTCCAAGAGACTCCCATTACAAATAAAGTTTACGAGACAACAGCGATGTAGGACCAAGTGAAACAACTTTTCGTGACACGAAAAATTTTCATCACTACCTTAAAGACAGTTTATATTTAAAGACAGTTGGCCATCTATTATTGTCACAAGAAAAACATAAAAGAAATATTACATAGTTCTTAAAATTCGAAAAGGTACATATTTTACTACATATTTATTTTACTAATTAGTTATGATTAAACGGTTATAACTAATTTACACATTTACACATTCACTGAATAATTTATAGAATAGGCAACAATATAAACCAATCATGCTTGAGATTGTGTAGTATGGAGTGTTGCCAAATCCTGCTCAAATATAATTATTGCTCTTGTACAATCCATCTGAATATGAACGGCAAAGAACAGTATTACAGTATATAACTGGATAAAATTAATGTCAATGAAGCTAAATTATTTTAAATTGAAACTGTTAATGTCAAAATCTTAACCTTTGTCTAGGTTGCCTTGATTTTGGATTTTCAACTCTAATATAGATTAATTCAAAAACATTCCTTTTCATATGTAAAGTAGATTTACGTACCATTTTGACTTTCTTAATTGTATAATTAAAAATACCAAAGTGTTTTGAAAATTCTGAAATCGCAGAATCTTATTCATTTCCATCTCTAATGTATTTGTTTGTTTTGTCATTTCAATTTTTAATTTTTTTTAGTAGCAAAAAATACCTTCTCTTAAGATATAACCCAATAAACTCCAGCATGGATTTAATTATGAACAAAATAGTTCTTAAAATCAGAAAAATATTTCTTAGTATTCTTTTGCAATTTATAGCTAATCTGAAAACTATTCTTGGAAATCTTATTCACGAAGAAAATGAAAATGAAATGGAATCTTTAAGTGTTACGTCCCACGGTTATGCCAGTTAGGCTAAAGGAGACGGTGATGATGAGAGATGAGTGAAATGGTGGAATGAAGAAAATGGGAGGAAACGGGAGAACCCCGAGAAAACCCACGAGCACGGTGTTTGTCCACAACAAAGTCTACACGCTGCGAGCTGGGATCGAACCAGGGACCCCAAGCACCGGATGTGAACAAATTTAAAAAAAAATTGTTATTCAAATTGAACGACAATTTAGGTCTTAACGAAATAGAAGTTCAATGGGTGTTAGACTTAATTGCAATCTTATTTTAACTGTAATGTTATTCTACGATTAATTGTGAATATCAAATGCGCTTTTTAAAATTTATCCAGAGTATCCCTAGTATCCTTCTTCAAGATTAAAGTTAATTTGTAGTTGTTTTTTTTTTCTACGAATGTGTAGATCAGCCTTATCCAAACAAGACGACAAAAATCAACTATATGATATTTGCATTGGGTGAGAAAAACAAATACAATAGGAATATTCTTAACAGATTAAGGAAAAAGACATTTTGACATTTATGATTCATCACACCATAAAGTTGCAGCTAACCATTTAATTTTCTTTCTGTTGAGGCCTAACTTTTCTTTTAATTTGAGACAAGATTGTTATGAAATTGCGAAATATTTATGGGCTTTAAGAATGATTTTTTTTTAAATGTCTCAGTTCACGATAGTGTTTATCAGACTAAATGTCAATACAATGCTACATATACGTATTAGTATGACTAATAGAAACATTAGTACGAGAATAAAGAAGCATATCGAGGATGTGAAGACTCAAGCTTCTGAGATTTCAGGCTGGTAAAAGTACTAGATATTTCGGTTCAAAAATTAAGAAAGTCAGAGTGATACGTAAAAGTACTTCATACATGAAAAGAAACTTTTTTGGTCATTCTATATCAGAATTTCAGAAAAAAAAAACAATGTTGAGATTGGATCCAGTCAATCTATACCAAGATCGGCATTTTAATACTAACTGGTTCAATCAAAAACTTATGCCTCACTGACATTAATTTTACCCAGTTGTATACTGTAGTACTGCTCTTTGCCGTTTATTCAGAGGTGTCATACAGGAACAATCATTGTGTTTGGATAGGATTTGGCAACAATTCATACTATGTAAGCTCAAACATGAATGTTCGTATTCGGTGAAATTTTCAGTGAATATGCAAAGTTAGATTTTTATTCTTAATTGCTTAATAATATATATCTTTTCGAGTTTTAAGAACCAGTGCATTATTTAACCTAGGGAGAATAATAACTAGTCAGCTTGTGTTTCTGTTTCTCGACGTCTGATAGATGAAAGTAATCGCGGTTTCTTGAAACATTTCAAACAATATATATATATATATATATATATATATATATATATATATATATATATATATATATATATATATATATATATATATACGCGACATAGATTAGTACCGTATTTATGTGTAAAATATATAGCCAGGATAATACCTCACCTTTCTCTAAACTTTTCTCACTCTACCAGTGATACTGTTTTGTAACTTGAAAAAAGAAATTTCATCCTTACATTATTGCAGTTCTAGGCGTCAATAGCAATTGTGTGATTTCTCTACAAACATTTATGAATAAAATTGTATTTTTGGTGCAGAACTAAGTCAACAATCTATTTGAATATTATCTAGCAACATTATTTCTTACCGAAATTAAAATAGACTTGCACTAGAAAAAAAATCTTTACAAATATATTTTATAATTAGTCTTACATAATCTCCCATTAAAAATGTCAGTCTGGTTTCCCCTTTAGACCTTTCTATTAAAGTGCACTCTGTATTCCTATCTAAACAATCTTGTTTTAATGTTATGCTTCGTAATAAAATCTAGCACCACTTAATGATGATTCTATTTATATCAAAGTTTATAGTTGTTAAGTTGTAGATTAGTAAATATCAGTGTATTATTTGTTACTGCAAGAGTAGAAGAAGGACATGTACAAGTACTAAATTTTACTAGTGGAAAATTTAGCGATTTTTTTCCTCTACAAGAAATTAACTGACTCAGATACGGCGATATACCTAGACATTTTTACTTTTTCTCATGCAACAAGTAATATTACACTCAATATAATTGCAGAGGTAGAAATGCTCTGTGTAGAGGTATTCAGTTATTATTTTCGAAATGAAGTGAACAAAAGACGCTGACGCAATATCAGCAAAATTTAAATCATTAATAGTTTCAATATTTTATTTTCATCAAAATAAATTATAGTATCTAACTAAATTTCAGTGTGTACGAATTTAGATTTCTCTTAATACTTTTCCGAGTTATAAATGGGTCAATTCATATGAAGTGGTCCAGAGGTGGTTGCTCGACCATCTTCAAAAATTATAAAACTTTAGTGTACCGAACCTTGTGTATGAGAAGGTCAATAACACTATCCACGTTGTCGTATGTACAAGTGTTCCTGAATGGCGGCCATCTTTGTAGTCGGTGGAGTGTCATTTTTTGCATTTGCAAGCGTTTACGAAAACTACAGTTACTCAGGACGTACGTATCAGACGAATTCCAAACAGAAACGAGTGCTTAGAGGAGAGACTGAAGTAAACGGAGAATATCTACTCTTGCTTTTAAATAAATATGCAGGGTTGCAAACCAACATATGAAATCACTAGAAAAAGTACAGAAAATTACACTTTTAAATGAGCTGTAATTTGGAATGGCATACAGTAAGTGGTTCATAAATTTTGTGCTGAATATTATTGCTTGTTGAGAGTCTCTAGAAATATCCATACCAATGATACTACTGGCATCGTAGACTTATGTTGGTACGAAAGTTGAAGTTTATAATTTTGATGTCATGTTTGGGGCGTAATATTTCAGGAGGCCAAAGTGCTAAAAATTGCTGCTTATGCCACAAAGTAATTCTGTATGTGAATAAACTACTGTAAAAAAATCATGACTGATATTACATGGAGAAAAAAGTGAGGACATGGTAAAAACGCGAATAAAGCACGCGCGTGACGATTGTCGTAGCCCGGAAAAATTTAAATGTTTTGATATGTTTCATGCTAAATCTCAAAAACTACGCATGGTTCAGCAATTGGACCCGCTTTTGTTTGTGTTCAGTTGTGCAAAAGCTTGTAAGTGGCGTTTGTTCCGTCTTTCTGGCTCTATTATCATTGCCACGTCTACAGAGTGGACAATTTATCTTGACCATCCGCTATAACGGACAAACCAAAAGAGAGATAAAAGTGAAACTTTGCACGAAGCAACTATAAGAAGGAAGACATCTTTGTATGTATTAAACAGAAAGACTCAACAAACAGTGTTGCCAATCCAATATAAAGTTATATTTTTCAAATGGCACTACGTCAGATTATTACAAATTTCAAATCAACGTGTCAAACGTAACCTTAAAATACCACGTTTGTTATTCAGCGTTGCAAACTCAGGATATTATAGTATCACAAACATCCAAAGTTCGGAAGGTTTTGACGTAAATACAGCATAACGGAGATGCACAGGATAATGCAGATCGAAAGTACTTTAATGTTAGACATCATGATCATGGTATGATTTGTTTCGAATGAATAGGAACGAAGTTACTAGGGCTTGAAAATTTTATTATTTTTGAAAGCATTTATTTCGAAAAAACGCTGAGATAAGTATCATATCTAGTTACTTGTATGGTTTGTAATGGATGTGTAAATTATTTTGCCGTTTACAATACTTCGATATCTCAAACCGTTACGGAGATATGATAAACATTGCTCAAGTTTGCAACACTGCCTAAATCGTGTAATTGCGAGAACTTATAGTAATTACAGCTACTAAAAGCTATTGCTGTAATGCTATAGAAGAGAAGGGAAACTACAATCATTTTAAATATTTTCCACAAATACGTCATTTTCAGCAAGATAGGATAGATAGGTGTAATGCAAACTTGAGAGCACATTAATTTCCATAACTGGGATTGGATTTCAATGATACTTTGCTGATACATTAAGTGCTTAATACCGCGGTCCAGTTCGATGATGGGTGTTGTGGGTGCAAGGAGGAGCTAACCCCCTTACCATATAGACAAGGCAATGATCATGGAGCTAGAAAGATGGAACAAACGCCACTCGCAAGCTTTTCCACAGCTGAACACAAACAAAAACGGGCCTAATTGCTGAACCATGCGTGCTTTTTGAGATCTAGCGGGAAATATATCAAAACATTTAATTTTTTCCAGGCTACGACCATCGTCACGCGCGTGCTTTATTCGCGTTTTTACCATATCCTCACTTTTTCTACATGTAATATCAGGCATGATTATGTTACAATAGTTTATTCACATACAGAATTACTTTGTGGCATAAGCAGCAATTTTTAGCACTTTGAACTCCTGAGATATTACGCCCCAAACATGGTATAAAATTCACAAGCTTCAACTTTCGGACCCCCATAAATCTACGATGCCAGTAATATCATTGGAGTGGATATTTCTAGAGACTCTCTACAAGCAATAATATTCAGCACAAAATTTATGAACCATCCACTTTATGCCATTCCAAATTACAGCTCCTTTAAAAGTGTAATTTTCTGTACTTTTTCTATTGATTTCATGTATTGGTTTGCAACCCTGCATATTTATTTAGAAGCAAAAGTTTGTTTTTTCCGTGTACCTCAGTCTCTCCTATAAACATTCGTTTTTGTTTGGAGTTTATCTGATACGTACGTCCTGAGTAACTGTAGTTTTCGTAAACGCTTGCAAATGATAAAAATGACACTCCACCGACTACAAAGATGGCCGCCATTCAGGAACACTTGTACATACGACAACGTGAATAGTGTTATTGACCTTCTCATACACAAGGTTCATTACACTCAAAGTTTTATAATTTTTGGAGATGGTCGAGCAACCTTTTTCCCCATCTTTAGACCACTTCATATGGATTGGCCCAAATCCATTGTCATACATATATGATATTAATTAGTTAAATTGGAGTCTATCTAGGACACTGGAAATGAAAATCTGGAATACATTCAGATAAATCAAATACATTCATTCATACATATTAGCAATTTCGTCCTATACTGCGAATATAATAGAAATACTCTAATCTTTCATAACCACACTTAACATTGCTGTTATAAAAACATCACAAAATATGTGGACATAAAGTTATACCATTAGAAACAAAGCCAGTAAACATTTTTTTATGTTAAGTACAAATTAAAATATTATTTTTACTCAGTACGTTATTGAATAAGGAGTGTACATTGTTAAATAACTGTACTGGATTTAATAATAACAGTAAGTATAAAAAAATATATGGTCTAATATCATGTAATACCGTTCTGTAATATATTGTACATATTAGGCATCTAAACCTGTAAGAGATGAATAATCCAACATGCTACTGGAATGCATTCCTGAATGTACTACTGAATTAATAAATAAAAAAGGTGTAATAGGCACAAATAACTGCAGCTTACATTCCAATCAATCAATACTAGAATGACAAACTCCTGAAGAGAAGCAATTAGATTTTCATTGAATTCTTAAGCATACTTTTAACGTGCATTCAATACACTCATAAAATGCAATTTGTGCTTACCCTATTGACTTTAGGTAAACAATCGAGGATGGAGAACATGAGTTTGGCGTTTCCTTCGGGGTCGTCGGGGAGGCAAACACTGAGAGCATCCACAAGCATTTGGTACAAACACTTGGTGAATAGAGGTTCTGGCAGTTCACGAAGATAGTCCTTCAATACACCTAGAAATGTATGGATATTAATAACAAAAGATTCACGATTTTTCGCTCTCTCAATATTATTTATGCAGACTAAAACAAACAAAAAACTTTGTTTATGTTTAGCAACACGTAAATTAACTACTAGAAGACAACCCAACTTATTACATACTATAACAAACCAGAAAAGATATTTATAGTTGTTTTAAATTATGTTGATTTACGTAGTTACCTTCTCATGCACTTGGAAACTTGTACTTGTCTTTGTTCGTATATAACGACAAGCAAATAAGCTATTAGAAAACCATCTATTTCATTAGAAACAATAACACTAGGTTTTAACTTTTAACATTGTCAAAGGTTGAAATAAAATTTATATTACCTCATTTGTTGCATTATAATAAGTCCTAACTTATTAATTTTAATAAAATATATTTACACGACATTCTTTAAATTATTGTATTACTGAACATTATATTTTAATGGATTGCACATTAAAGATTCAACAGTAAGCAACTTGACCTACAAAAATTTCAAATTTCAATACATTATTGGATAGATTGCATAGTGAATAGCTTGCTGGATAGATATCATATTTAGCATTAGAAATGTTGGGAACAATAAATATTTACAAAGCTCTTTAACCATATTTCTAAAATATAATACATTCTTTCTGCAATATATTCATACTTACTGTTCTGCCTGTAAAATATAAATAAAGAAATGTAACAAGCATTTTCATCATTATGTTGAAACGCCGAACTTAATATTATATGCTTAATATTAATTAGAATTAATAAATACGAACTTAGAAGTAAATATTGATATTTTCTAAGCTTTCAATGAAGAAATATCCATATTTTTTGAGTACGTAATTTGTATGACTATTCCTGCTTTTGTTTGGGAAACAAGATACTGCATGTGTTACGAATAAAAGAAACAACATGTAAAAAATTAACGAACTTTTGACACAATGAAACATACTGGAGAAATAATTATAGAATTCAATATAGCTCTTTCTCTTGTTAAATATCAAATTACATAACGGCATGTAATTCTTAATGTGTACACATGCTTACTTAGAGTATATACACAACTATAATGATTTCATTGTGATAGTGATATTTGTAAAATTTAGCACGAAGTTGATGTATTGTACTATCCTAGAATATTTTTTGGAACGTTTTAGAATGTTTTAAAGGAATATTCTAATGGAACATGATTCTGCAAGAATATATTTACTCAATTTTATCCTAACACTTTTAATCGACTACATTTGTTTAGAAATTTTTTCACTATGGACAGTCAAATTAAAACCTATTAGGAGACCATAATTATTGTACATGCATTAAGCGCGAATCGATTTGTGAGGTTGAATGATAGGGATTTTTATCTTCGGGATTTTTTGTATAATTATGATTTTCGAGAAACAACCCGAATTTCAAAATTTTTGTTCAAAATAATTAGTTGATGGGATAACCAAGAAAAGAAATAATATCATGCAGAAGGTACACTAAACAAAAACAGAGCAGTGAGAATAGTTTTCTTAACACAATGACATTCAGTGACAAATATTCAACATAGGATGTTTACTGTTTATGGATTGATTGAGAAAATGAGAAGGTGGGGTCATGAGAATATAAATTAACTTGACATATGCAAAGAGCAACATACACCCTAGCTCACTTATTATTGATAAACAAAGTCCTTTTCTGCACAATAATGCTAATCTCTACATAATGATCATTACAAAGGAGAAACTGAAAGACTACTGGTGAGAGGTTTCTTAGCATCCAACATCCAGCTGCAACGTCTGTATTTTCAGGGAACTGAAGAAAAATATGAAGATGATTTCGGCTTGCAGACTCAAGGGCTTTAAAATATAGATGTTTCGTGAACTAGTGTTACAAACGTCTATTTCCAGCGGTGCAAGGAAGATTGCTTAAATACATTCGTTCGTCCAATATAGTTTAAGAGTATGGTAAGTTTCATTTGATTGTTTTTAATTTATTTCTCAAGTATTTTACGTTAAGTTCTAAAAATCTATGCATGTTTTGCGTCAAATATCTGAAATACTGACACAACATATTAATTAATAATATAGTAAAATATTAGTGTTCATGGCGATTTACGTAAATCTAATAATACTCCATATTTATTTAAAATATTCATAGGCTTTCTTTTAATTTTCCTATTACTATCAAAGTAAATGGCTGTTAAAGAATATATATCAATGAGTTATTTATGAAGGATTGAAAGCCAGATTGGATGATATTTATTTGTTTGAGAATAGAAAAAAATATATTTCATGAGTATGGTTCAAGTTTTTCTATGTACTGTGATTGCATAGTGCTTGACATTATTATTTTAATGTATAATTATTTTAATGTGTAATCAAAGGAAATGTAGGCAATATGAAGTTTGTACAGTATTGCGGAACTTTAATATCGTGTAATATTACAGGTATACGGACAAAATCTCGCAACCGAAACTTCGTATACAGAATCCCGCGGGTCAAAACTTTGCATGGTTAAAATGTCGCGAGACAAAATTTTCCTTGGATAAAATATCGCAGTCCAAAATCTCGAGAGCCAAAATCTCGCCAGAACAAAACTTTACAGTAATTTATTCAGTGCCGAATGTTCAATATGAAACACATTTTAAAAAATGGATGGTGGATTCATCCCGTCAGTCTCAAACTATTATAACGCAAGTTGGAGTTGATTGGAAAACACTGAAGAAAATATGCATAATATTGCATTAAAATCGAATGTATCTTTTTTATGAAAAGCATCAAGGAACATTTAAAATAAGTTCTGGTAGAGATCGGATTATTTCACCCCTTCATTATTCATAGATTTTAGGTCTTTAAGATCTTCGTGGATACCCCGAAGGAAACAAATGCATATTGTGTCAAAATCGAATAATTTTGGCGAAGGTTATCGATAAGTTCTTTTTATTTACCATGTATATTATTTATATAAGAAAACTTCTAAATCTCTGGGAACCTTTTTCCCGTTTATCGGTAATCGATTTCAATACATTTTATATATTTGCAAACTTGCAACAGGAGTGGATTTTCTGCCTTTAACCCATTATTCTTAATGGATTCTAACTACAAACAATAGATATACTTTCTAATATTGAAATAATAAGTTTTAATAAAAACGTAATTTTGAAAATACATATTTTTTAAAGCTGGAATTCGAGTATTGCCCATTGTACTTTGCTATAAGCTAGGGGTAGTGCCCATTCCCCTTTGTACATGATAACCCTTCTAAATTCACCTGGCATATTTCCCCTAAATTGCAGTATCTGCTTCTAAACGTATGCAATGTTCTGATCGCAAACACCTTTCCCCAAACTTGGGTCTAACCTTGGTGAAAACGTATTGTTCCTGCAATAATTATGCGTTTTTAATACATTTGTAAGTTGCTCATTTGTTTAACTAATTTTCTTTTGGATCTCTCCAAAATCTCAATGGAGCATTGAATCAAAACACCCCCTTTATAGACACCATTGCTTCTTAAATTATTCAATGAACATGAAGTGTGACTTTTTTTGAAGGCCGTGTTACAGTATACTAGTCTGTGTTAGTAGTTGCAGGGAAGTGACTGCAAAGCTATCTTTCTTTGTCCTTTGTAAAATTAATACAAATAAAATGTAAAATTATTTATAATTTTCAAGTATCCTTCGCCAATATTTTATTGCAATTATATTATTTTAAATAAATAAATACAAGTGATATGTTCAACATTTTGCACTAAGAAAATCGTTGTAGTGAGACTTTTGTCTTAGGGAGGGCCTTGTTCTAGGCGAGATTTTAGCTAGGTGAAATTTTGTCCGTCAAAAGTTAGGATTTGGCCTACGAGATTTCGGCTGTGGGGTTTTGTTCCCTACGAGATTTCGGCTTTGGGGAGACTCCCTAACTTCTTCTCTTCTCTGTAATTTAACAAACTTTTACATTTTAGCCATTACATAAGAAAAATATATTCTAGTATTCTTAATATTCACGATTATTTTAAATTAATTAGTAACATACAGTTATCAATTCCAAGATTGAATTTCAAGTTTCTAAAAAGAAATAAAGAAATCAAATGAGACAATAGTAATATCCATATCGATAAATCATTTATGAGGTGCAATTACTGCAAAGTTATAATTACATGTACATCTAATGTTTCTTAAAATAGCTACAGTTATTTTGATAATCTTCGCTAAAATTGATATGATTTTTCTCTTATATTTTGAACTGGTTAAGAACCAGTTATTACTTATTTAAATAAAAATATACATTTTGTATACACTGATTTATAATTAAACTTATATTAATATTTTTTTCTGATTATAAAAGGCCAAAATTCGGTCTTTCTAGCATGTAATTAAGCCTCCACTGAAATAATAGCAGTACTTTTGCTAATATATATCAAACGATATAACAGCGGTACCAGGGTTGATCCTTGAGGAACTCCTTTTTGTCAATGTGTGATTTCCTATTCCTCAAACATAAACGATTGGATTGAATTGGTGTGGTATGAGTCGGTATAGGGTATCGGTGATATATTAAGATGCGAAAAATCACACCAGCTGTAAAACCTTAAAAATAAACTCTACTATATTGAAGAATATCTAAAACAGGTCTAATGAATATCGGTAGTAATATATTTTCAATTCTACTTCTGCCTTGTTTTCAACATGTTCAGACATACTGTAAGGACAATAGGGAACAACAAAAGTAGCATAATATTAGTAGTGAATGAGATTTCTTAGGATAAATCCTCAGTGCAACAGAACTTATCAGTGAGAGACTCTCTGGACTTCAGCTCACACTTGCACACACTGAGTTTGGAAATCCTGGATCAATACCTGCTTACAAAAAAATCTCTATTAAAAAACTGGAGGAAACTAACATAGCAACTAAAGTGAATAAGTAAAGTATAAACATAATTGTTCTATAATAGATTGGTACTACCTGTTTTATAAGAATGAATGTAACTAACACACCTGTAATAACGTTGATATCTGGCACATTGTCTGGTGAGAGATCAACGGTCCTCGGGTTTCTTTCGAATGCTTCTCGCAATGCTCGTTTCTTTGTGGCTGAGCCGCACAGTCGATACAATCCTATAATGTCTAGGCCTCGCCTCTCCACTTCTTCAACACACCGTTTTACAAGAATGGGCACAGACAGAGACGGTGTCGCGGCGGTCACACTTGTGGCCACTCCACCGGGAACACCACCAGTAACCCCTTCCCTCCCCACTACAGTTTCCAGATCCACACCAAACAGAGCACTCTTTCGTGGATTAGGTGTCCGTAGGAAAGTTTGACGTGGGTCTGTGTACCGCAATTTGAGGTATAATGTCCCTCGAGGCTCGATTTTTAGCGCTAGTTGATGCATTGGGGATTCTCGTAACAGAGACACTAAATGAATGGATCCCTTGTAGCACAGTTTGTGACGATACTGAGGATCCCACGAATATATCAAGAAGTCAAGCTCATGATTATTAATGAGGTCCAACTCAAATGTTTCGTCCCAATCAAATATAAGGTCCCCCGTCCTGACTACAGTCCGTGCTTTGTGCACCCTATCACACTCCAATACACAATACAGATCCCTGTAATGTTCCGAGCGTGTGGTTGACTTGAGTCCTCTTCCAGCCAGCAGATGGACCCACAGTAGACCGCTTACTCCAGGTTCCAATCCTCCAGATCCAGGCTGTCCTGAGCTCATCATGGACTTATCCATTTTGTACTTAAGGAACTCTGTAAAAGAATATAAAAGTCGTGAAAGTATGTAGAAAATAAAACATGGACAAATGGCAGTGAATTAATATGATCTAAATGTAAATAGTAATTCGGAGGACAGCGACTCAGAGGTAGATCGGTTATTCCTGGTGAGAAAGTTCCTGGTTCAATTCTGAAATATGCGAGGTTTTGGTCGACAACAACGTGCCTGTATTTATTTTTTAAGATTCTTCCGTTTCCTCGCAATTTCGTCATTTCATACACATATCTATCATCATTTACTATCATTATTTTCAAAGAATGATTTTCCTTGTAGTACGCTACTGTGATCTGAAACATAAACATACACAAAAAGGTTTGTTTATTGGTATATTAATTTAAGCCACTCGATTGTATTTTCTTCTTCTTCTTCTTCTTCTTCTTCTTATTATTATTATTATTATTATTATTATTATTATTATTACTATTATAACACACCATTTTATTTCATTCAATTACTTTGGTAGAATGTATCAACATCATTTCGTTTTTTGTAAGATTACCATATGACAGACTTTGAAAAAGAGGACATTTTTGGGTTTCAACGTGCTTTTGAGAGACGTTACATCAGTAAATGAATAAATAAATTTTTATCGCTAAAGTTAAATGAAGAAATCTTAAGAAAAAGCTGTATACAAGAATTAGTGTATCACGTAAGCATTTTGTCCTTAGCTTATACCGCAAGTAACCGCCACTATAATAACAAGAAAAATTTAATTTGTGCAACTAAGCTTTTACAATACCCATTAAGGAAATATCAAGTCTCTTTTCTTTGCACTAACAGCTGGATGTGTTTTATTTCCATGGAAATTAATTATTATAACTACATTATTAAATTATTTACGATAATATTATTATCAACAAGGGGCATTTTCCTATTTTCCTACAAACCCGTCCATTTTTAGGGCAGAAAACGAGGACATGTTAAGGTAAAAGAGGACGTTTGGAGCATATTTATCAAAACTACTAGTCTTGTAATACTAGTGTAGAAATGACTTAGCGCTTCTCTAGAATCTTTGCTTCATGATATTTTACGATCTGTAAGAAACACATTACAAGACTTGTTGCTTTTACAAATAGACCCTTGGCAGAGCGCACCCACAGAGGAGGGGTCCACGGGGTATGGACCTCCCAAAGAAACTATCCAATTCAAAATACAATTGTACACTTTCTTAATAAAATTTGATCTTACAATTCATCTGTACTCTCTCTCTCATATATAAAAAAATCTAGTTCTACCATTCTTTCTGAAAATATACGTGGGAATATTTTACAATTACTGATCGTCTTTTCGGGTGCAGAATAATACCCGTTCAATACTACATATACGTAGTGCACAGAGAAAAAACCGTTCTCCGGACAGCGGTATATTGTACAAATATACGGTATCCTCTTGCTTACTATAGAAATCAGTACGGAGCATACGTTATCCGTATGCTACATAGGCACTGCCCTTAGGTGTTACATCATGCCGTTGCAGAATGTCTGACATCTAACAGTTTTCCGTATATCACATGCATATACTTATGTTACCTTCGTCAGCTATATGTTATATACGTCCATTTGTATGTGAGATCCTGACCGCTTACATTGTTTCATACGGAAAGTATGTATAGATGGAACACTTATACAGAAAGTATTATAAAACATGCGTTTTCAGTTATACGTCTGCTGTACGTCAAGTCCAAAGCTACAGGAATTACGCATGTAACCTATCTTTTTAAGTACGCCACCTACAATTTTTTTTCTGTGTGGCTTGTAGTATTGGACTCCTCCCCAACAAAAATTTCTGGATGCGTACCTGACCCTTTGTAACCCTGGCAATAATAATCAAAGAATGAAAATGTTAGGTAGTAATCAGGATAATGACTGCGTATCCAACGTCATCCAAGATCAATTTTCATCGTTTAATTTATATGAAAGAGAAGTGACTTGAATCATCATCGTCCAGGTCATACTGCTATAGAAGTAGGAAATTTCAATATGAAAGCAAGAGACAAGGAAGAGTTTGTGGAAATATGCATCCTAAAGTGAGTTAAAGAAAGGGTTCACACTTTTTTTTTGGGGGGGGGGGGGGGCAAGAATAGTGTATCTGAGAAACTTCTGAAAAATAAAATGCGGCATATAAACTTCCCCTTAAAAATAAGTAAATAATGCTTAGCCATTTTTGAAAATTATGTATTTAAAGGAGGAAAACTGAGTTACTGAATTCTTGTCTTGAATTTGAAGAGTTCTTGTTACTAATAAATCTTCTCAAATTATAACCTCGAACCAAATCGATAGATATAATGAATACGATTAATGAAAAACAAATAAAGCAAGTGGGGTGCTCTTAGAACTAAGAAGTAATATGAGCATAAATAACATAATGTGTTGGACACACACATCAAAGAATTAAAAGCCATGCGACTAGGCATTATGTTTACCGTAGATCTGTTAAGCACGCAAGACTTAATCTTAATTTTGAGTTTTGAATTGGAGTTTCAGAACGACATACTGCGTGAAATTAAAAAAAAAAAAAAAAGTGGTGCTGCAATGATTCGAATAACAATTTTTAAAACGAAACGATACATTCTTTGAATTTAACAACTGAAACATTAATCAGTTCACAGCCTAACATAACATTGCAATCAATTTCATATATACATAGCGAATGAGTCAGTTGGTCATAATTGAAATTTAAATGACAATGCGAGGAATGTGTTTATAAATAGAATATTAAACTTTTGTGTACTTAGGAATCCATATTGCGCTCATATATATACACACGTGTAATATATACGTATGTTTACGCAGGGTTTCACCAACAGAGCTTTCAACGAATATGTTTGCCGAATAATAAAGTAATATAATCAACTGTTAAATTCATATGTGTGGAAAAGTATTACTGAAGCAATAACATCCATTTATGTGATTTTTACTCTGCAAATATGCCGAACAACCTGAATATATGAAATGCGAAAAGTAAATACCAAGAGAGAGAGAGAGAGAGAGAGAGAGAGAGAGAGAGAGAGAGAAACAGAAAGAAAGAAAGAAAGAAAGAAAGAAAGAAAGAAAGAAAGAAAGAAAGAAAGAAAGAAAGAAAGAGAGTTTCACATTTATATGAATACAAAGTATCGCATTTGAGATACCAAACTGAGCAGAATTTATTATATTTATCAAGCATTCTTTTCTTAACATAATATGATTATTGTCTAATAATTATAACGAAAGATTCTTCCAAATACCACGAGGTTTCTTTTATGCTGTAGTGAATTTTCATTCGTTATCATTAGAGACAGGAAATTTATGCACTAAAACATGGAAAATAGGCAGACAAATAGAAAAATGAAATGAAATCTTGAGTTTTACGTCCCATAGTTATCCGGTTAAGCTAAAAGAGACGGTGATGATGAAAGATGAGTGAAATTGTGGAATGAAGAAAGTGGGAGGAAACGGGAGAACCCCGAAAAAACTCACGAGCACGGTGTTTGTCCACCACAAAGTCCACACGGCGGGAGCTGAGATCGAACCAGAACCCTAAGCACCGGAGGTGAACGCTCTATCACTGAGCCACTGCGCCCCCGGCAGACAAATAGACACTTATAATTCTAAAATTAGGCAGCAAAATAAACACTACCGTATAATCTATCTTGAAATACAAGGATAAACATTCAAACACAAACGAAACCGGATATTTAGGCACTAAAACTTGGAAAATAGGCAGGCAAATAGACTCAAATTCGAAAAGTAGGATGTAAAATCTAACTTTAAATAATGAGGATAAACGGTCAATGATATACAAAAAACCGGATATTTAGGCACTAAAACATGGAGAAGACATATAATTCGAACAGTAGGCTGAAGAATAGGCACTTAAATCTAATTTGAAATAATAAGGATGAACACACAATGATATACGAAATCGGGTATTAGGCACTAAAAATAAATAAAGATAGGCAAATAGACACTTATAATTCGAAAAGTAGGTAGAAAAGTAGGCACTAATATCAAACTTGAAATAAAGAGAATAAACATTCAATAATATTCTGAGACTGAAATTAAATTGAAAATTTAACTTTATATGTTGTCAACTTTCGGAATTTTTTGAATGTCTCTCGTTCAAATCTATTAAGCAACTACAGTAACTCACTGATATTGTTCCCCATGTATCGGGATGGTGGAGTTTAACTTTGATTTTTGACATAAATTAGTTTATGGTACTTTTTTAAATTCTTGAAATCAATAGAAACTTGTTATAACACAAGATCTATTAGTTATTCCAATGAAGTTCTGATTTTGAAGAAAATGCAAAGTATAGGCAATATTAATCATTTAAGTAAGAATATAGGCAATACAGAGTGAAACAGGGAACATAAATTTTTACTGAAATTGAAGCAACGACTCCAAATGCACTTAAGCACGTTTATTTTTTTTAATCATATCTCTAACATTGGGAAATATGCATTGTGCCTAACATCTGGTCTCTACTCATGACCATTAAGAACTACAACGCACGCTCATTTTTCTCGTATCCTTAACATTAAGAAATAGGCATTTTGCCTATATCCGGTATCCACTTATGACTATTAAGAATTACGACACACGTTCATTTTTATCGTATTTCTAACATTAAGAAATAGGCATTTTGCCTAACATTCGGTATCTACTTACGACTATTAAGAATTACGATACTCGTAAATTTTTATCAGATCTCTAACATTAAGAAATAAGTATTTTGCCTAACATCCGTTATCTACTTACGACTATTAAGAACTACGACATACATGAATTTTTATCATATCTTTAACGTTAAGAAGTAGGCATTTTGCCGAACATCTAGTCCCTTATTATGACTATTAAGAACTACAACGCAGTTCATTTTTACCATATCTCTCACATTAAGAAATAGGCATTCTGCCAAACATCCGGCATTACTTACGACTATTTAGAACTATGACGCACGTTCATTTTTATCATATCTCAAACATTAAGAAATATACATTTTTCATAATATTCGGTCTTTAGTTACCGTTAATCATTATTTACACTTGTAAATAAGTGAAGAATCATGTATAGTCAATGCAATATAAGGGGACATAATTAACTTAATTACAATTAACCAGCTATCTCTTATCTTCTATTTATTTCTTGAGGAAGTATTTACGATTTGGAAATTTCTTTCGATGAAGGGTTAACTGTATAAATTTGTTTCTACAACTTATCTCGAAGTTGCTTCTAAACATGTTTCTCATAGTCAACACATAAACTCTTTCTAGAACTTGAAATCACGATAAGCTTAATTACTATTAAATATTAACGTGCGTTATCTCTTTGAAATGAAACGCAATAGATGCTAAATATAACAGGGTTTTAGGAAGTACGTATATTTTATCTCCGCGTTATATTGAATTGTGACCACAGAAGAGACAAAAATCGATTCCGCGAAGGTAGAGGGGGAAACATTTGTGCAGTAATAAGTTCCAATATTATAGACAGTGCCGCCTTTACGTATAAAGCCAAACAAGTTATAGCTTAGGTCCCCACGCTCTTGGGGACCCCAAAAATTAAAGCAAACAATTGAATGCACATTTCCAAAATATAAAAAAGAAAAATAAATAAAGTAAAATCTACATATAACAACAGTGCTTCGTTTGTGTAGGCCCCTATGATGTAATTAATGGGGCCCCTTCTGCTAGCCTGCTTCTTAAAATATCACTAGTTTCTTAATTATTTTTATATGGGGTCCCATGTTAATTTGAACACATAAAGGGCCTCATTATCCTCAGTAGCTTAGGGCCCCACCAACCCTAAATCCAGCTCTGATTATAGAGTTATATAAAATACATAACTTTTTAAAATGACTTACTTTTACAGTACTTTTAAAAGTATCATATTTCAACTTCCAAAGGTTTTAGGAATTTCTGGCAAGTACAGATATTTTTTTAAAGCCTTCTTGAACTATTAATACATTATTGTTTCTAGGTATCGTTACTTGTGTGAAATTCTTTGGAATGCGCTAGTCACGTTTAACTAAGGAATGTGATGAAAGCAAATCTAACGTGAAATTTGTTTAACAAAACCGGTTTTTGCAGAATTTTTATTGTTTGTATTCAGCTTTAAAAGGTCACAATTTTATTTAGAAAAAAAAACTGTATTTTTTAAAATTATTGGGGAACATACTTTCCGTGAGTTACATCCAAATCGTAGTATTTCGAACTGCGTTATTCCAGGCTTTTACTCTGTTTTGATTACGAGGATTTCCTCAGTAAAGGAAACAAAGGACGGGACTTCGAAACATTTCTCACCAAAGTTGTTTTTAAGTCAATTTGACCAAAGTTGATACTTATTTATCGACTAATCACTTTCTCACACTCGTAAATGTGTGAAAACTTTTTATATCGGATTTTGAGATAAAATTTTTCCACATACATAAAATAAAGCCCTTTTAAACCAATTTCCCAAAAAACTGAGGACTGGCTAAATCACTTTCTTGCATTCGACGTAAAAAAAAAATGACAATCGGTTTGGCCGTTTCAGTCTAAAAGAGCCAAAATCAGGGCATTATTATATCATCAGTGTTTTGAACATTGTACAAAAAGAACTTAATTTCGTTCCCTTTCTTAACCTTCGAAGCTGGTCTAGTGGTTACAGTATATGTCTTTGGTGCACGAGGTTTTGGGTTCGATTCGTGGTGAGAGAATATTGAGCACACTACAGTGGTTCTGTTCCTACTTTAAGTTGTAAGTCTTAAGCTTGAAACGAGAAAAGAATATTGTTATGGCGCTAAGAAGTATGACATTCTTTTTAAATAATAATTGGTAGGTTCGATTCTGTTGGAGCAGGTATTTATCTATGTACAGTCATGTCCAAAATGATTGTCACGTCTATAAATATGTTGTTGTAGGAATATAATTTGATAGCGATTTCGCCAGGTATCTCTTATAATGTTAGTATGTGTATAATGGTCAAATACATATATGTAGCAAATCTCATGTCAAAAGAGCAGTAAATAAGAACAATATAACGAAAAAATCTTTTCTTGTCCACTTAGCAAGCAACATTTTGTTTTACTCATTCTAATTTTCATATTTATAATTTTTTTAGTGAAATTTACCACAAATATACATTTCCCGATTATACACATAGTAACAGTATTAAAAGTACCCTGCAAAATCATTATCAAATTATATTCCCACAACAGTACAGTTATAGTTATGCGACAATCATTTTGGACATAACTGTACTATATATAAAAATGCACTATTAAGTAGCAGATTGTATTTCTTGTTATTTTCTCCTTATAGTGATTCAAATACTACTAATGCTGATGTACCTACTACATATAATTTCTAAAAAAAATAAAATATATTTTTAGGATTTTCCTGACAGAATACTGTGGATGTAAAAAAAAACCCTCCCCCGTCGAATACCCGGGAAAGGATCACTATAACAAATCAACAACAACATTTAAAAAGTAGTCAAAGTAGGAACCTGGAACGAGAAGAGCCTGTAAAAAACGAGTGTGTGTTATACACTAAGAAAAGAAGCATAAATATTTACTAGAAGTTCAAAAAATTAGCTGAACTGAAAGAGCCTCTCTAGAACACAATTAACTTTTTTTCTTTTAACAAGGAATCAACACGATTTAATTTAAAAAGAGGATTCTTCGTTAAGGACGTAATTGTTTGACTGACCTGTATTTATTATACATTATTTGTGAGCAGCGAGAGTATAGAAGACGAAATCTGAAGTTTACAGTGAGATCTGAATCACGGTATGTATTTGATGCTCTCCCACTGGAAATCGAATCCGGAATCGCCCATATAGCAAACACGTTGCAACTACGTGAAAAACTCGTTTTAAACGTCGAAATTTGAACGGTTATTCAACCATTTCAACCATGTTTTAATGTTCATAATTTCAACGGAAAATTGTTATTCAACAATTGAGGCCTATTCCGGAAGAAGGGCACATAGACCGTTTCCGTGAATGGAGAAAATGAGCTTTAAAGATTTTATCAGAGCATATGTTATTGTTATATGCTCTGATAAAATCTTTAAGGCTCATTTTCTCCATTCACGGAAGCGGTCTATGTGCCCTTCTTCCGGAATAGGCCTCGATTTCAACCATATTTCAACGTTCAAATCTTCAATGAACGATGGCTATTCAACCACTTCAACCACATTTTAATGTTCGTATCTTCAACTGGAAATAGTTATTCAACATTTCCACTGTATTTCAAAGTTCAGAAAACATATATGTGCTACACTGTGCAGCAAAGATACGAACGCTAACCACTACAGCAGTCATTTTCAAACGGTGTGCCGCGACGGACTACCACTGGTGTTGCGGAGAAAGATAAGACGTTACGGAATATAATGCACGTTTCATGGAATAGTTTCTTATTCTGTCCTTCAATGCGGCAACAAGTCGAGGTGAATCGAACTCAAAAGTTTCCGACATGCAAAGCTGCGGAGTGCATCCTCTGTTGGCAAGACGAGCCTGTTCCTGGACGAGGCAAGCCACCGAATATAGAGATCTTCATTTCTCAGACGGCGGGCTACTTGCCACCAAATTTCCGGCCAGTAGTTACCGAGAAATAACACATACAAGCCGGGCCGAACTGAGCCTATCCCTACCTGAGGTCGGCAAGCAAATATAGCAAGCTTATTTATTACACGACGGTATACTTCCTAACCAAATTTGATTCATATGCGTCCAATATTTACTTAGAAGTAATGTTCAAGGCGAACTGAGCCGAGTCTGTCTCTGACTGAGCCCAACCACACATATAGCGATCTTTATTACTTAGACTACGGGCCACTTCCTCAGATTAAGATTTAGCTAAAGCTAATTACCGAGATATAATATATAGCATAAAAGGCAAGCCAGATGAGCATGTCTCTTGTCGTGTCGAGCATGTCACTTGCCACCAAATATAGCAAGCTTATTTCTTAGCTACTTGCCCACCAAATTTCGTCTGGATCCTTGCAATGGTTACCAAGAAATAAAAATACTACTACAGGGTGAGCCAAGCCTGACCTTAGCCGAGCTCCACCACCAAATATAGAAATCTTTATTCCTTATATCATGGACTACTTGGCCACGAAATTTAGATCACAACCGACCAGAAGTTACCGAGAAATAAAGTACCTACCACACACACACACACACACACACACACACACACACACACACACACACACACACACACACACACACACACACACACACACACACACACACACACACACACACACACACACACACACACACACACACACACACACACACACACACACACACACACACACACACACACACACACACACACACACACACACACACACACACACACACACACACACACACACACACACACACACACACACACACACACACCTACCTTTAATGAAACTATAAGCTCAGTCGTTCTTTGATAACAGTAGCAGTTTCTTAGGTAATGATTCTTTATGATTCTTTATGATCAAAAACACAAAGTAAGTTGTCAATTGCTATGAAAAAAAGGTTAAATTTTTTATAGATGTGTCGTAGGATTTTAAAGTACACAGTTAGGCTGCCAAAATCTGAAAATGATTGAGAAATGCTGCACTAGACCAACGAGGAAGGTTAAGAATGCGAAAGAAATTAAGATCATTCTGTAAAATGTTTTAAATGAAGATCAAGCTCATTACAAGCCGTGGTATCGTGTTCATTGGTGTTTGGGTGTTGTCTTATTCCATCCGCGAAACTCTTTAATAATATTCACTTTCACTTTCACTTTTACTTTAGCATATAATGCAAAAATGTAAGACATGAAACTACAGATTTGATTTCATTCCTTCCAGTGAAGTGGTTCAAAATTTGCAGTTCGTTTGTTCATAACCCTTTCATTACCAGCATATAGAACTTACATATACGATGAGAATATAGAAAACAAAATATAAAAGCAATAATTCCCTTGTGAGGAAACTAATAATAATAATAATAATAATAATAATAATAATAATAATAATAATAATAATAATAATAATAATAATAAGCAACAAATTATGAAATTAAAAACTTTATGAAGTTCGAAAAATTATAGAAACATACAAGAAGATTGAGGTTGATTGATTGATATTAAGTTTAACATTCCGTTCAGGAGCGAGACTATATGAGACGTGGACCTACTGATTAAGAGCCTGCCTTACTAAAAATAATACAAAATTTACCATTTTTCTTTTGCTTGATTATTCATCAGTAAAAAGAGATAATGCAATACAAGTTACCACAATCATAGATAATGCTATTCTACAACAGAAAATATGAACCTGAAGAATGTTCAGTGTTGCCATCCATAGAAATTACAGTGTTGCCAGAAAAACAATTTCCTTAAAATCTAAGTTAATACAGTGAATAGAGGAACGAACTCAACTGCATTTGATTACGTATCATGTTGTTTTGGTTTCTTGTGAACTACCTTTTAATTAACATTCTCATTTAGTTTTTATGTTAAAACTATTTTGTTTATTACAAAGTAAATACAACTATTATTTGAAGAGTAGTTCACAGGAAACCAAAACAATATGATACGTAACCAAATGCAGTTGAGTTTGTTCCTCTACTCGCTGCCTTAACTTAGATTTTAGGAAAATTGTTTTTCTAGCAACACTGTAATTTCTATGGATGGCTACACTGAACATTCTTCAGGTTCATAACAAGCAAAAGAAAAATGGTAAATTTTGTATTATTTTTAGTAAGGCAGGCTCTTAATGTAGAATACGAACAACATGAGCTCCCACCAAAGAAGATTGAGGAGCGATTAAAAAGTCTATACAGATTTTTTTTTAAAAAGGAAAGACGGTTATGCTTTCATTAACATGACTGTACATTAAAAACTCCTGTTTTATTATTGGGATAATACTGTGGACCTTATAAGGTTGTAATGTTAGTATTCTGTCCGTCCGCTATTCCACACGATAACAAAGTGAAGCATTTTTACAACAAAGAACTAGAGTGATTATCTCGGCCGAGTTTGTCAATGAAAACAATCAGCTAACAACTTCACGAGTAACGGCGGCTGTCTATATACCATTCGTAACGGCGACTGACTATATCCTATTCATTCAAAATGTCAGGAGTAACAGTAACTGTCTATATCCTATTCATTCATAAATGTCACCAGTAACGGCGGCTGTCTATATCCTATTCACTCATAACTGTCACGAGTAATGACAGCTGTCTATATCCTATTCATTCATAAATGTTAGAGTAACGGCAGCTATCTATACCCTACTCATTCATAAATGTCACGAGTAACGGCGGCTGTCTATATCCTATTCATTCATAAATGTCGCGAGTAACTGCGGCTGTCTATATTGTGTTCATTGATACATGTTAAGAGTAATTGAGGCTGTCTATATCCTGTTCGTTCATATATGTCATGAGTAACGGTGGCTGTCTATATCCTGTTCATTCATAAATGTCACGAGTAACGGCGGCTGTCTATATCCTATTCATTGATGCATGTTACAGGTAACGGCACTCTCTATATCCTATCCATTCATAAATGTTACGAGTAATTTCGGCCGTCTATATTCTGTTTATTCATAAATGTCACGAGTAATGGCAGCTGTCTATATCCTATTCATTCATAAAGGTCACGAGTAACGGCGGCTGTCTATATCCTATTTATTCATAAATGTCATGAGTAATGGAGACAGTCTATATCCTATTCATTCATAAATGTCATGAGTACCGGCGACAGTCTATATCTTATTCATTCATAAATGTTACGGGTAACGGCGGCTGTCTATATCTTATTCATTCATAAATGTTACGAGTAACAGCAGCTATCTATATTGTTTTCATCGTGTGATCCTCTTTACTGTCTCTAACAAAGTTTATTGTCTTTTAAAATGTTTAAACGAATAGAGACGTACAATGAAATATGTGAGAGAAACTCAAACATTTGAAATACAATTAATGGGTGAATTATGTCTCAAATAATAAACTTGATTATATAATCGTTTTAGCTTAATATTTATAACTTCTTTTAACCTTTTTTGGGGAGCGCCCAACTTGAAAAAAAAACAACATTGTTTTTGTTGTTGCTGCTGCTGATAAAAATAACTAAATTGTAATACCACGATTATTACAGATAATGACAAATTAATTGCTTATGCATAACCACAGGCTACAAACGTTAATCCACTTTCCCTACCTCCCAAACTCTTCCAATTAAAAGTAAGAAGATTTATGAGCGTTTTTTTAAAAAATCGTTTAGCCTTTTTTTTCAGTGTGTGGAAGAAGACTTGTAGTAAATAGTACTTGTTGCAGAGAAATCTCAGTTTTTTCGTCAGTAAAATTGTTTTTACGGTGATTCTTTTTTACGTTTTGCTTTTTTTTTGTGAAAGAACAAAAAAGAAAAGAAAAATATTACACGCACGAGATTTATATTTAGCATGCTTCTGCAATGCAATCTCATCCCAGACTGGGATAAATAATCATAGTACGACTGCCACAGGCCGTGGAAACAAATGGAGAATATAATGCCTTTCCTCCCTTGAGGATTGCCAGTGGACGATACCCAGCTGACACCAGTGTTGCCAAACTATGAAATCACATTTATATATAACGAAAACAAAATTGAATTATACATGCATTTTCTAGGAATTTTCACAATGAGAACATTATTTGTGCTTCATTATATCTAACATGATTAGATAGAAGCAAAATTAATATTTCTCTTTTGTCGTTAATCTCTTTTCAAGTTTTAAATATATTGCATTTTGTAGCTTTTTTATTTTTTCTAAATTTCCTAATTATAGATTGGAGGGAAGAAAAATAATTTCGTCAATGTTTGGGAAACGTAGCTAATCATTTTACCTATAAATATAGTACTTTAAATTTACTGTACTCAGTGAATAATTGTCTTTTTTTTTTTTTTTTTTTAAATGGCATACACGGTAGATCAGTGGAGTTGATGTAATGTCGAACAGACTGAGGGGTTAGGCTGTCGATCGTGAGATGTTCGTAGGTTCAAGTCCCTGAGAAGTCCATGGACGCTTTAAAACCTTCGTAGTTTCAGTGTACCAGTCCCTGTTGGATTTAGTTACATAATTTAGAATCGAGATGAATTAAGAAATAATTAGCTACGTGGAAAGCTTCCTGATTAGGATAAACTTAAAAATTGAAAAAAAAAAAAACAACAAAAAACGATGTTCCTGGTTCGACTCCAAGCCATATGAGTGTGGTGGTTAATATCGTGTCGATGTGTTTTCTCGGCGTTGTCCCGTTTGCTCCTACACGTCTCCTTTAGCCTAATGGGAATAACCTTTGGACGTTAAAATTTTTATTTTTTGCGTAAAGAATCATGCAATATCTTTATTATAAACATTTTAAGTTTTTTTTTCATTTGAGAATAAAATTGTAAGCCTAGATTACTTGGAAATATGAAAGACAACAATATGCTCCCGTCAATAATTCCTCATTGCCTTTCCGTTCAAACCAACTAATTTTATTCATTCATCTTTACACGTAAATTTTGGAAGTTTTTTCATAGCTTTTTTATATTCATGCCTGCAGAGTAGAAAATTCTACACGAAACATTTGACAAATTTTTCCTTAACTGTTTATTCAACAATACACAAAATAAGTCCATCTTTTGCTTTCACAAGACTTTCGGTGCTTTCTTTTATTTTTCGTTTGCATTGCAAGTCTTCAATAATAATGTTTAAAAAACTTAGAAATTAATTTTAACGAATTATTTAGAATTATCTCATAGATAAGAAATTATTATTCTCCTTTAATAATTTGGAGTTTATGACATTGGCCGTCCGTATTGTGAAGACTGTATCGCCTCACCGACTATTTGGCACATTCTTGTAGAATGTCCGAATACTCAGGTCTCAGAAATCGTTTAGTACCGTGAAAAATCTGAGTTTTTGGGAGATAATGCGGCTTTCGATGAACGGATCACTTTTTTTTGTGAAATTGGAGTAGTTTACGTGCTCCTAGGTTTTTCTTTTTACATTTTTTTCGTGTTTCAATTATTATTTTTTCAGGATATTTTCTAGTTATATGTATAGATGGTGATCAGAAAAATGGAAACACCTGAACGAAATTCCAACTTATCAGATTAATATGGTGTCGGGCCACCTTTCGCCTTCAGAACAGCCTTGATGCGACGTGGGATGGAGGCATAGAGGTCGTGAATTGTAGCAAGTGGGATTTTACACCATTCCTCGTGCAGGGCATCGGCCAGTTCTGTGAGAGAGGATGGAGGTGGAAATCGTCGCCGGAGTCGTGTTTCCAAGACGGACCACAGACGTTCAATTATGTTGAGATCTGGGGATTGGGCGGGCCAGGGGAGGTGTTGAACTTCATCCCGATGTTTCTCAAACCACGCTGCAACGACGCCAGCTGTGTGAATGGGTGCATTATCATCCTGGAAGATGGCGTCATTGTCCGGGAACAACATCCGAACCATAGGATGCAAGTGGTCTCCTAAAATTGCGACATACTCGTTGGTAGTGATTCGTCCGCTTAGTGTGACCACAGGACCCAATGAAAACCATGATATGGCGGCCCACAGCATCACCGAGCCGAATCCAAGTTTCACAGTTGGGCGGAGACACTGCAGATCATAAGCTTCTTTGGGCGTTCTCCACACATAAACACGGCCCGTGGTTGGGAATAGGGTGAAGGATGACTCATCCGACTATATCACACGTTTCCAGTCCTCAACGGTCCAAGTTGCATGGTCGCGGCACCATTTGCGGCGTGCGAAAGCGTTATGGTCCCTGATGAGCGGTTTGGCCCGTGCAACACGACCCCGTAAGTTCATGTCATGTAATTCGCGGCGGACTGTGATTGTCGAAACAGGGTGGGGGAGGTACTGATTGAGTTCCTCCGTCACTTGCTCGGCAGTGGCACGACGGTTCTGCGTGACAACGCGCTTTAATACCCGGCGTGACCTGTCACTCATGATTTTCTTCCGCCCACTGTTCCGCTTCCCCGATGTGATTTTCCCATGTGTTCTGTAGGCCGTCATCACCTTCGACACTGTCCCACGCGACACACCTAACACAGTAGCCACTGCCGTCACACTCACTCCACATAACCGCGCACCAACAATTTGCCCTCTTTGAAAATCTGAGAGGTCTCCCATTTTACACTACCTCCGTCTGCTGCAGCCACTGGACACTGCTGTTCCACTGCGCCTGACGTAGTATGGAGACCGACCTAACACACTACCACCAGCGGTTCGGCGCTGCGGGCGCCACGACACCACTGCCAACCCATACATCTGACGTGTTGCCAACTACAGGTGTTTCCATTTTTCTGATCACCATCTGTATATTTTATCCATATATTAAAATGCTAGGTTTAAATGTTTGTCTCCAATCCTTTCGACAATGAGATCTCAAAAACCATAAGTGCTAGAAACGTGCCGTTTTCGCTGGTCGATTGCAAATTTTGTGTAGATTATCCAGTACTAATTGAATATTTAAAAACGTTGCCGTTATTTCTTTATTACATTTTTTAGGGGTACACTGGAAGTGTTGAAATTTTACAAATTCTGTCAGTTATACATTCCAAGACAACATAGTTGTATACAGGGGTTGTATATCCTTCAGGCGTTTGTTTCATGGCCAAATGATAATGAAAAATCAAGGATAACCATTTTTCCAGGCTAAGATGAATCTTTATTGTTCTGAGTGTTTTGCCCAATGAACATCATATATCACTGACATTTAATTAATTGTGTAAGTAATGTATTTCCTTATTACATACTGCATGCAAGAAGAAAGAAAACATTGATCATATATGAA
Organism: Thermobia domestica; assembly: GCF_964235325.1. Lineage (NCBI taxonomy): Eukaryota > Metazoa > Arthropoda > Insecta > Zygentoma > Lepismatidae > Thermobia > Thermobia domestica. The sequence goes on from NC_137469.1 coordinate 102,049,176, forward strand.
ATTGAAACTCTAACCAGAAGTAGGATCAATCTTGCAATGGTGCGAGATATTGAAAAAATCGAAAAAATCTTCCCTTTCTGGTACCCCTTGCCGATTTTTATCAAGACGTCCTTTACTTTTGTCTGTAAAGGGACATGTTCAGATGTTGTAGAAATGACAAAGGAGATTCATGCTCATATGTAAATGATGCACTGTGTAGAGAGTGCAGGTTCAGCTAGTCTATATATTAAAATGCTAGGTTTATATGTTTGTCTCGAGTTCTTTCGAAAATGAGATCTCGAAACCACAAGTGCAAGAAACGTCACGATTTTACTGGTCGATTCCAAATTTTGTGTAGATTGTCCAGTTCTAATTGAATATTTAAAAAGCATTTCCGTTATTTCTTTATTACATTTTTTACGGGTACTGGAAGTGTTGAAATTTTAAAAAGAATCTTATCCTACGAGTTATACATTCCAACGTTACATAGTTGTATACATAGGTTATATATCTTGCAGGCGTTTGTTTCATGGTCAAATGATGAAAAACGAAGGATAACCATTTCTTCACTCTAAGATGAATCTTAATTGTTTTTAGTGTTTTGCCCAATGAACACCATATATCACTGACATTATAATTAGTTGTGTATGTAATGTATTTGCTTATTACATACTGTATGCAAGAAGAAAGAAAACACTGATAATACATGAATTAGAAACTCTAACCGGAAGTAGGTTCAAATCTTGCAAATGGTGAGAGATATTGAAAATATAATCGACAAAATCTCCCCTTTATATTAGCCTCTTGCAGGTTTTTATTAAGACGCCTTTCACTTGTGTCTGTAAAGGGACACGTACAGATATTGTGAGGAATGACAAGGAGATTCATGCTCATATGTGAATGATGCGCTGTGTAGAGAACGCAGGTTCAGCTAGTATTTTATTATTTTGTTTTAGCCTATCGTGGCCCCTGTTTTAATTTTTATTAGACCATTTTTTAATTTATTCTTCTTAACTTTTAGAACTTATATGACCTTTTTTACATGTTTCATTTTAAATTTTAAATATGTAGCATGTGTCGAGCATTGACCTTATCATAAAGAGGACAAATATCCTCGCTACTGACGTATTTGTCAAAGTATAACAATCAATTAATCAATATTTTAACGGTTTTTGAACTTCAGCTACCGTTAATGTGACACAATTTCAAATTATTTTCCTTACAGTGTAAGGTTTTAGTGAGGTTAGTATGAGCCATTGACATTCTAGCATTATATAGTTTTTAAGAGAATTGTCAATGATTTCCTTAACCTTTACGCTTCATAGATATACCTAGTCGAAACCATGACAGCGATTGCCAACTTAATTAGTGCTTTACCCTAGATTGCTTGACCATGCCAGTTGGCAGGGAAATCGGTCAAGAATATTAGGGCAAAAGAGGGCTATATTGATCTCAATTCTGTCTCCTTCGTGTGTAACGCTCATGGTTTTTGTACGTTTGGTTACAAGATTGATACCCGGTGGAAAAGGGAGGGATACTTGAGTTAGATACACATCCAAATAGTAGTTCGGATTCGGATTCCACTTTGAGCACCAGGTTCCGCCCTATACTATCTCGGTGCAATCAATCAGTTTACATCAAGTTGGAAGACTGTGCGTATAAAGTATCGCTCAAAAGTTTTCGGACACTCTGGAGTTGAAGGAATTAGAATATATTTTTCTGATCATTACTGGTATCTATGGCCTATTTAAGCCTTAACGTATGAGGGATGATACTCCTCGGTAATCATACTACTCAGGGAATTGAGGAAAGAAGAATGAAATGGGGAAGAAAATAAGCGACCTGGGACCATTACGTTAAGTATTATCCCGGCATTTGCCTAGTGTGAACAAGAAATACTCAGGAAAAGCTTCGTTCAGGATGGCTGGCCTGAAGAAGTTTCACATCTTTTTAATCGAATGTCCGCCCGGGAATCGAGCCCGGAACCACTCGCACCAAAGACGAGAGCGTTAGCGACTATGCTACACGGGGCCACATCCCAAATTTGGATAAGCATTTAGCGCGGATCTATTATTTTGGCTCGGAAACTTCGTTGCCGCGTGTTAGAAGTACTCCTGTCTAAAGCATACAATTTGGAAACAGTTCGATCAGGATCTAAAAGATACTACAGATGATATTTTGTTCATAATTCTTACAATGAACACACATAAAAAGGAAAATCTGTAATAGATATTGCATAGTATAAACAAAGGTGTGGAAGGTAAGATAAAAAGTATATTAGTTTTGATTGAAAGATATAAACATACGGGGTTAATGCAGAGATAAATTCGAAACGAAAACAAATTTGACAAGTTTTGTAGTTCTTTATAGTTTAATTATATGTTAAAGTTTTAAAAGCCAAAAATACCATACTTTGAAACATATTTACGATGGTTTTAAATCCAAAATGTTTGTTCGTTGGAATGGCAATGACGAGCACTATACGTGTATACTCTCCCGCTGAACACAGAAGGTCGTATACACTATATCAATAATAAAACTCATTACATGTATACGAATATATGAATGTTTGACTTTGTGTAACTCAAAAAACTGTTGGTGAAACCAGTTTCAATATCCTGAACGAATTCAATCAACACCCTTAAGTTACAGAGAACTTACAAATAATATGATCAACGGAACAATCATTTACTTCTTTTTGACCGCAACTTCCGGGTGTGAAAACAAGATTTAACATGGCCTCATGTTTTGCAAAAGTCATTTATAGGTCCGACTTGACTAGGGAAAGGAAAGATAGACTCTTGTTAATGAGTTCTCGGAGCCAAGAAATTTCAAATGTTTTTCATTTGTCTGTTACTGGACGAATAAGAGTAGTTTCAACTAAAGAATGATGGAATTGTGCTCAAAAACCCTGGCCACCCACCTTCCTTTACAAGCTCTTTAAGCGGAAGCAAATCTATCACACATGAATTTATGTTTGCTGTGTGCTGTTATACTGATGCGACGTTTTTTAAATATATAAAGGCAATTCCAGGCCCATGGGGATGGAGTGGCCTCTAATGCATGAAGTCATTGGTTGGATCCCACCAAGCGCTAAATGGGTCTTTTGATGACGGTGTTTGTAGTTTTCTCGCATTCTTCCCTTTCCTCTCATATTCTTCATTACGGTATTTTGATTCGTTACCATCACCGTCTCTCTTAGCCTCGGAGCATAATCGTGAAACGTTAAACACCTTTACAGAAAGATAAACCAAACAATATAAAAAGGTAATAATAACTATTTGTCTTCGGTTTAGTTCTATTGATTGCCTACCTTTTATATGCGATAGGTCTTAACTTTGAGAAAAAGTCATTTAGAGATAACTTTTGGGAAGCGGAAATTTCGGCAACTCCACTGACTTCAAGCGTAAAACAGTGGCTCAGTGGTAGAGTGCTCACCTATGGTGAGGGGTCCCTAGTTAGGTTAGTGGTCGTGCGACAGCATCGTGTCGTGGGTTTATTTCGAGATTTTTCTGTGTTCTTCTACATGATTATTTCAACATTAATTTCATTTTCACTAATCATCCGTCTTTTGTAGTATACAGGGTATAATCATGGTACATAAAACCAAAAATTACATTTAATTATTTCCTACGACGAAACCTTGTTTAAACATACAATATAGTCCATTAAAAGGGCATTGAAAAGTTTCTTCTTATTATTATTTCTTTTTTTTTTACTGAGCATGAATACCTATGATGATGATAGTGATTTCTTCTTCAAATTTATTTCACTATCATATACTTTGAAAAAATTAAATTTAGTGATATATTATATTGATAATAATAAATGAGGGCAAATATCTCATTCTGTACGTCATTCTAATAGTAAAAGTAAAGTCACGCCAATAGTTATCACTACTTGAGCTACTTCGTCCCTATCTGATGCTAATAGTTGTCACTATCTGAGCTATTTCTTGACTGTTTGACACTAATAGTTGTAACTACCTGAGCTCTTGCTTACCTATTTGATCCTAATAGTTATCACTACCTGAACTATTGCTTGTCCATCTGACGCTAATAGTTATCACTATCTTAGCCCTTGCTTGCCTATCTAACGCTAATAGTTATCACTACCTGAGATCTTGCTTATCTATCTGATCCTAATAATTGTCACTATCTGAGCTATTGCTTACGTATCTGATGCTAATAGTTATCACTATCAGAGCTCTTGCTTGTTTATCTGATGCTAATAGTTGTCACTACCTGAGCTCTTGCTTACCTATCTGACGCTAATAGTTATCACTATCAGAGCTCTTGCTTGCATATCTGACGCTAATAGGTGTCACTACCTGAATTATTACTTGCCTACCTGACGCTAATAGTTATTACTACCTGAGCTATAGCTTGCCATCTGACTCTAACAGTTGTCACTACCTGAGCTATTGTTTGTCTATCTGACGCTAATAGTTGTCACTATCTGAGTTATTACTTACCTATCTGACGCTAATAGTTGTCACTACTTGAGCTCTTGCTTACCTATCTGACGCTAATAGTTATCACTATCAGAGCTCTTGCTTGCCTATCTGACGCTAATAGTTGTCACTACCTGAGTTGTTACTTACATATCTGACGCTAATAGGTATCACTACCTGAGTTATTACTTGCCTACCTGACGCTAATAGTTATCACTACCTGAGCTATAGCTTGCCATTTGACTCTAACAGTTGTCACTACATGAGCTATTGCTTACCTATCTGACGCTAATAGTTGTCACTATCTGAGTTATTACTTACCTATCTGACGCTAATAGTTGTCATTACCTGAGCTCTTGCTTACCTATCTTACGCTAATAGTTATCACTATCAGAGCTCTTGTTTGCCTATCTGACGCTAATAGTTGTCACTACCTGAGCTCTTGCTTACCTATTTGATACTAATAGTTGTCACTACCTGAGCTATTGCTTGTCTATCTGACGCTAATAGTTGTCACTACTTGAGATATTGCTTACCTATCTGACGCTAAAAGTTATCACTACCTTAGCTCCTGCTTGCCTATCTGACGCTAATAGTTGTAACTACCTGAGCTATTGCTTGTCTATCTGACGCTAATAGTTGTCACTACTTGAGATATTGCTTACCTATCTGACGCTAAAAGTTATCATTACCTTAGCTCCTGCTTGCCTATCTGACTCTAATAGTTATTACTACCTGAGCTATTGTTTGCCATCTGACGCTAATAGTTGTCAGTACCTGAATTATTACTTGCCTATCTGATGCTAATAGTTGTAACTACCTGAGCTCTTGTTTACCTATCTGACGCTAATATTTGGCGCAACCTGAGCTATTGCTTACCTATCTGACGCTAATAGTTGTCAGTACCTGAGCTATAGCTTCCATCTGACGCTAATAGTTGTCACTACTTTAGCTCTTGCTTGCCTATCTGACGCTAATAGTTATCACTACCTGAGCTATTGCTTGTCTATCTGATGTTAATAGTTGCCACTACCTAAGCTATAGCTTGCCAATGTGATGCTAATAGTTGTCACTACTTTAGCTCTTGCTTGCCTATCTGACGCTAATAGTTATCACTACCTGAGTTATTGCTTGTCTATCTGATGCTAATAGTTGCCACTACCTAAGCTATAGCTTGCCAATGTGATGCTAATAGTTATCACTACCTTAGCTCTTGCTTGCCTATCTGACGCTAATAGTTGTCACTATTACTGAATTATTATTTGCCTATCTGATGGTAATAGGTGTCACTACCTGAGTTATTACTTGCCTATCTGATGCTAATAGTTGTAACTACCTGAGCTTATTGTTTGTCTATCTGACGCTAATAGTTATCACTACCTGAGCTCTTGTTTGCCTATATGACGCTAATAGATGTCAGTATCTGAGCTATTGCTTACGTATGTGACGCGGACAGATGTTGCTACATGCAGGATCGGATGCTAAATTTTGCAGACAATTTGTCGTATTTGTAAAACAAAAACACATTAGTCTGTGAGTAGAACTAATATACAAACTTCAAAATATTTAAGAGTTACGGGTTATATAATCATCTAGACGAACATTAGATATTAATCCTTATTAAAAACGGCAAACGTGTTAGTCTGTCAGTCATGGTAATTCCTAATAGTTCACAATCAGGCTAATAATTATCGGTAGCTACGCTGCCTCATACCTAACGCCAAGATGTATTGTTAGTGTGCAGGGATATCAAGACAACCCAAAAGCTTGGGAACAACTAGCTCTATTAAATCTGTAAGGCTCTGAGTCTCTTAACGAATCCAATCCTTTAATGAATCAAAAGCTACAAATCTTCACTTAAAACATGTACTAAATTTTAATACGCCTTTAGCTTGCTGTATAACAGAGATTTTCAAATTAGAGGTCGCCACTCTAGGTTTCATGGGAGTCGCGAAGATAAGCGGAAGAGATAAATATAATTAGAATTTAATACTGGAAAATGTTTTTAAATATTATTTTGAAGTTTGTCTGATAGGCATTTTTTATTTTTATACATAGTGTTAAAACAACAAAAAATAGGTCTACTAAACATTTTCAACAGTTGCAAAGGGTTTAAAAATCAATTTAAATGAAAGACGTACAATATGAAACTAATGAGAACTGCATATTGAATTACCAGAAAAATACAAATGCAACAAAATCTGCGTATTGAAATACAATTAAAATTGAAAGCTAATGAGATATGATGCATGGTGTGATTTCACTGGTGTGGCAATGTCCGGTTCAATTTTTGTGACGCACACTATCAAGTCATTTAAAATACTCAATAAGTTTTTTTTAACAAATGTCCATTTTTTAACAAAAATAAAAATCACTTTATTTTTTTATCATATGACCCAACATTAAGGGAGTTAAGAAGTTTTAAAATTTTCAAACGGTCTCCATTTGAAACAGTATGACGTATCAGATTCGATATTTGTAATATGAATGAAGTGACCAAATTTGGTTTTAATCCATTCGCTTTTAGAGAAGTCACTGTATCCACTATATACAAGAAATGGATTATACTATTATAGAAATAGATTCATATCATGAGATCTCCTCAATACGTACTTATTAAAAATCTCACACACGCTTATTACAAACCAGCAGTTATAAGGGGGTTGCTACAAGAGGAAGTGATAAAACTCCTCTAGTACGAGGTCGTGATGGAAATTAGGTTGAGAATCACTGCTGTATACTATAGGTTAAGATAGATAATGCTTATCTAAGATACTAAATTGTTTATTTAATTTGCCAACCAACTAACTTATGGTTACACAAGTATTAAAGCTCAAACCTAATATAGTTATCGCACTTGTTCTATTTTGAAATTATTAAATGCATTTCTTTTAAAGTTGAGAGATTCCCGGCGGGAGCTCATGTGGTTCGGATTCCATGCTAATCAGTAGGTGCCATTTCATATAGGCTCGTTAAACGTTAAACTCAAATTGAACTCAATTTTAAACTTGAAATTAAATCATCACAATAACTTTACATCTACAAATTGGCTGCACGTTAGCCACATCTATCTATTGGTGACAGACAACGCGGATAGCGACAACTATTAACTATTTTTAAGGATTATAGTGACATACTAACTTGTATTATAAATAGGGTAGGAAACTTTTCAATGATGTGTTTAAATTACTCTACTATACATAAGTAGCCATTGTTATTAGGATATACAACAACTCAGTGGGAAAGAGGGGAACTCAAAATCTAGACCAGTGGTTCCCAATTAGTTCAGAGTAATGAACCCCGGTTTTAAATTTATGATAAGCTGTGGTATCTGCTTGGAAGTAGTATTTGAGAGACAGGAAGGAATATTAACAACAATTAAATTATCAGGTTTTATTTGTGTTATAAGCATACAGTATACAAGGTATTCAAGAATTTAGATTTCATGACAAAAATGATCTCTCCTTTTGTTTGGAAGAGCTTATAAAATGCTGTTTTGCACAATTGAATGTATTATGAATTATATTAAATAATGTGACGGATCCACGGCAATGGAGACGCTAGAGGGTCAAGGGGAGGGCTCCCTTCCCTAGTAACATCGTCCGCCCTCGACTGTCTCTGAGATATGTTGTATCATAATGGGGGTTAAGAAATATAAAACTATTTTCGGCATACAAAAAATATCTGTTCCCCAAAAATGTTTCTTCTCCTTGAATTGCTCCCCCCTTGAGAAGTTAAAGCTGGCTTCGTCACAGATCCGCAGTGGTCCACTGGAGAAGACTGCTCTAGATCATTTTCATTTACTATCGACATTAGCGACACAATGGGGAGCAGCTGTTAAGCTTTTGCTAAGTTACTATGCGCTAAGAAAAATGCTCCCAAGATACATTTCTGATTGCAACGGGCATTTTAATGTATTACCATTTGTTTAATAATGTGTATAAATACATAAAGTCCGGATTATACTCAAATTAATGAACAAATGAAAACAATTAAAACAATGTTCTCTGCATGAGCAGATTCCACATCAAAAGTATATTCCTATATTAAACACGATGAAATATGGAAATATATCAAATAATGGATCTGGTTGGTTCGAGTTTAACGTCCCTTATGAGTACCAAGGCTATAACATCCGTTAACTTACGGTCTAGTGCGGAATCTGAACAACCGTAATACGTTTAAATTTTAAGGCTCTCCCACCAAGAATCGAATCTGACTCTCTTGCACCAAGGGCGCGTTCGCAGCCATTAATCAGTGCTACCAAACAATACAGTAGTTTACTTGTCAATATAATTATTTCACTCAGGTTAGTGATGAATATGTATTTTCTTTGCTACAATGTAATGGGTGTTTTCGTGACTTACTCAAATTATCGTAACTTAAAAATAATGAAAAGATGTACAGTGTATGATGGATAACAACAATATTCCATATTGCATTTATGCCTTTTGTGTTTCGTGTTTGAAAAGCAAATAACTTTTGTTTCACATTGTGCAAATGCGGTAGATTTACAAACTATTGGAAACCAATATTAAAATCGGAAATAATAAAATTTCCACTTTCAGTTTCAATAGAGAGATAAAGACGGAGATGAAATATACATTGAAACGCTTAATCCATATAAATATTTATTTTATTTTATTAGTTTTGCTATAGGAAGATCCAATACTTAAAAAAAAAAAGGAGTGGCAAAATGTACCACTTTTGATTTCAATATAAGGGTAAGAAAGAAATGGAATCTACTCCTGCAACCGTGAATTTATACTGAAATCTATTTCTGTCTTGTACCGTTTTGGCTCTCTAAACTCTAAATTCCTGGCAGGGTCTATCAGGTCTATCATCAGGTTTGTGGCACTCATGCCTTTGGGATGATGTGTGGTCAGCATATCGGTGTCCCTCTACGTTAATGCTGACTTTCTAGACTGGAGTTCGCTATTCCTTATTTTTCAAGTAGCCCTCCAATTATCCTCACGACACTTGGTGGACGTATCAGTACCAATCTGTGAGTACAAACGTTCACGCTTTACCCATCAGACCAGACCCGGCACAGTTTGAACTTGCTGATCTCAAGAGAAGTATTCCAGTGCAGCTAGAACGTTGGCACATCTTTTTGGTTCTGTGGAAATCAATATTGGAACCGGAAGTGATACCTCTATCACATGTAGTTTCAATAGAGTATATGGAAACGAACACACCATCTTTCCTTGAGACACAATCCATATCTAAAAACTGTTTTTAGTTTTATTCTTGGTGACAGACAGATGAACAAAGAATGTCATTCTCAAAGACTTCCCATGCTTAAGCATAAAGTAATTCGAAAGTTTAAAAAAATGACCCGGAAAGAACATATAATGGTAACCAATAAAGTTTTGTCGCATTTTGTGGAGGTCTGTGTTCAATTGGCCCTCACACCGTGTTTCTTTGCTGTTTCGTCTGAGGAAGGAGACATTTCTGGAAGGGTGTTGACATGTAATGAGAAGCGGGTTCTGCATGAAGCTCCACGGCGCCGTCGTCATTGGTTACCATCCCATGAACGGGTCCAAAACAGCCGAAACCAGCACTTCACCCGAAAAAAAGATCCTCCTGTGTGTTTGGTGGACTGCTCGCACTATCGTGCAACTTGAACTGCTACCAGCTGGCCAGAATATCAATGCAACTTTGTACTGTCAGCAGTTCCAGCACTTCTGAATCGCAAAGGTGTCCTCTTGTTATAGGACAACGTTAAGCCTCACGTGGCCAAGATAACCCGGGGCACCAGTCTACGCCTTGGATGGGAACCACTATTGCATCCGCCATGCTCCCCGGACATTGCACCGTCCGATTATCACCTGTTCCTTTCCTTGAACAATCACCTTAAAAGACGCCAGTTCAAATCTCTAGTAGAGATGCAAAACTTATTTGATACTTTCTCGCCAAGATCTACCGCGATGAAAACCATGGCCTTCCACAATGTTGGCAGAAGGTCATCGATGCTGATTGGGACTATTTTTGATCTTCCAGGTATGACTTAGGGACATATCGATGTTCGAACGTGGTGGGTGAAAAAGCGACAGAATTTTCTTGGTTACCTTTATAATTATATGATAGAAAAAATGTGTATATAACCAAAAAGTAAGAAATGTCTTTTTATTTTATACATTAAAATGAAGTTACTTAAAAATATTGGAAGAACAACTGTAAACATTAAGCTGTTTATTAGTTTCAATTTACCTCCTTTCTTAAAATAAATACATGAACAAATTTTTATTTCCTGAAAATTTTTAGTATTTGACAATGTTAATGTTAATGTCAATGTTAACTTCTGTCAATGTTATCAAGATATAGGTTTTACATCTCAGATCAAATTGGTCATGTGTCATCGAGTGACTTGAATCAAAACTTCTGTCCATGTTATCCGGGTATGAACCCCATTTCTCATAACGAATTTGTCTTGGGTCATCGGGTCACTTGAATGGCGACTTCTGTCCATGTTATCCGATATTGGTCTTTATTCTCAGACCGAATGGGTCACGGGTCACCGGGTCACTTGGATGATGACTTTTGTCCATGTTATCGGGTATGGCCCTTACTTCTCAGACCCAGTCTGATCCGCTGATCCGGACAGACCCAGGGGCCCAGAGAGACCCGGCGATCTGGAAGCAGCCAAAATATAAGCTCTGTGGAATTATTGAGAACTTCATAGTGGATTACTGATGTTTACTACTCTAGCTCGAACACTATAATTTATTTCATTCCCAAGGCGACATTTCTTAATCAAGGTACAGTGTCTTGATTATTTCCAATATAATTTCATGTGTATTCATCTCCCTTTACTAAAAAAATAGTTGTTGGTTTTGAAAATAGACTATACAAAAATATTTAACAAAACACTGGGATCAGCGGTACATTTTATATTTTAAACGGCAAGTTTTACAGATTCAGTCGATTAAATTTTGACAAGTTCTCTTTTCCTTAATTTATCTAATCTTTTTTCTGACTCTCACGCGTTTATTAGAAACCTCATAGTTACCTTTCAGTGCAATGTTTGATACACACAAACACATACAACAAGGATGAAAGAAAAGTTAGCAAAAAGGCTATGAGAAAGGAGAGAATCTCTGAGGGTCTGTTCGGGCCACTTCACTGTTTTGTTCGTGTCAGACCAGGCCATTTCGGATCATTGGTGTAACGTGTATCACTAGGTCAAAGTGAGTTACTCTGGACCATGAGTGTCTCCGAATCACTCGTTCTGATGGGTATGGGTATGACTGCCTCCGGATCACGGTTAACGAACTTCGTAATACGTTCCGTCGCTGCACGTCTCAAATAGCTTCGATGCCGAAAGGAACGTTAAAGCAAATCAACCAATCAACACCTTTAAGCCTTTAGTTTAATATTCAAAAAATATGGCTTTAAGCTAAAGGAAACGGACAGTAAACGCAACAGTGGAAGTGGAGGAATTGTTAAATGAGAAAATGGGAAGAAATAGAAGAAACTTGAGGAAATTCATGAATACAATTTTTGCAGGTTCGTTAACGACATCTGTTGTGTTTCAATGCAAACTGAGAATAGTCAAAAGGCCTTATTTGTGCTATAGAAAAATACCAAAGGCAAAGTTAAGGATTCATTTAAGTGTTGCTAAGATAGGACTAGATGTATTATTATGTAATGAAAAATGTACATATATTCGGTTATTTTTTATTGTTTTTGTCTTTTCCTCTTAAGCAGATTATTTCTCGTGACATCTTCTCTATACATAAAAATGAACCAGCGGGAGCTCATGTGGTTCAGATTCCATGTTAATCATTAGGTCCATGCCTTATATAGCCTTGCTGCTGAACGGGATGTTAAATTTAAATTCAATTCTCATCTTAAATCATAAAAATGACACTGATCTTGTTTGTGACTGGGTCACGGGGGAACTCGAGAAGAATGTTTTAAACGAATTGTTCAACCATAGTTAGTACCTACCTCGAAATGGGTTTTTAAATCATATTACTTTCATTATAATGCGTATGTAAGGAAAGAGGGAGTTTGAAGGTTATGCAAAAAATAGTGTACCTCAGGAGGCACTCCTGTTAAAAAGATGAAACTTGGTAGGGAATATATAAACTTATTATTAAAACTAAATGAACATGTATCCCTTCTATTAGAATATTCGGGAGGGAACACTTTCTGTAATATTTTAGTTATCCATTTTCTATTTATAAAAGAACGAAAGTAAGGAAACGCTTAAACCACATAAAATTAATTTGTAAACATAACACTTGGATTGACCTAGATTTTTAACATTGATTAAAATGCGATTCGAAGAGTGGAAGGGATGAATTTTTCGCAAAGAATAACTACTTCAATGTTAGAAACGAATTTGTGAATTGATAATTAATAATGAACACTTGCGTAGAGCTACGTATTTTTCATTTCATTCACATTCAAGTACATATTCTAGGGGACGGAAAGGATTCAAATACATCATTCAAATATGTTTCCATAAATCTATTCTTTTTCAGGTAAAGAACGAGCATTTCAGCTAGTTAATTGATTGATTTATTGTAGTTTAATGGGACGTCAGAAACGAGGCTATTTGTCTCCGTCACGATGAAGTCAATGACCAACATATGCTGTATATTAAAAATTCGAAATTAAGCGTCTAAAATGCTGTAGTTTTCATATAAGTCCTAAAAATTAGAGAGAACAAATCAAAGAAGCTACGAAAAGGATTTCTGCTACTATCCTTATAAATTATCTTTTAAACGAACTGAGAGCTCTTTATCATTACACAATTAATATCTGAAACACGAGTGTCAAATAACCCCTCTTGCTTATTAAAATAAATCACTTACGTAGGGAATATGGTTAAGTCGTACACTGAGGAAAATCCGTTATCCGGACAGCGGTATATTGTACAAATATACGGAATCTTTATGTTTACCCTATAAATCAGTACGGAGCATACGCTATCTACATGCTATATACGCACTGTCCTTAGATGTAACATCATGCTATTGCATGATGTTTGACATCTAACAGTCTTCCGTATATTATTATACATAGGTATACGTATGTTGCATACGTCTATTTGTATGTGGGATCCTGACCACCTATATACAGTTCTTTCGTTTGTACGGAAATTATGTTTATTCGGAACACTTCTATGGAAAGTACGTATAAAATATGCTTTTTCAGTTACACGTTTGCTGTACGTTAAGTCCAAAAAACTACAGGATTTACACATGTAACCTACGTTTTCACGTGCGCCACATACGTTTTTTTCTTAGTGTATTCATAGTGAGTCATGATTTTTACATATTACTTATTTAACGATACTGAATGACATTGTTTTCATCATGCAAACCAATGTTGCCAGTGGAATTTTCCATAAACCTACTTTCCATCTTTTATTTTTGTTTTACAACATCGATTGGTTTATGTATACGTTTAATTACCATTTGCATAGCTAGGAACTGATCCAGTAACTCTTTAAGTGAATTTAACGCCGTATGCGTGAAACCTAGTAAATTGAAGTAAATAATGAAATAAAATATCGTTATTTTTTGTGTCTAGTAAAAATAGCATTTTTAAAAAAAAAACATATTTTGGCTTAAGATGTTAATTTACAATCGTTTTGAGCTTTTAGTAATACAGGCGGTGTTAACTGGACTAATTATATTAGAAAATAAAATTTCAATTTTAATTATTTTCTGTTGCACATAGTATGTGAGGAAACATATAACATGAACATAGGCTATATTTAACATCTTGTAAATAAAAATTGCACACTACACCTTATCAAAAGCTTTGTTTACATCAAGAAGGACTCTCAGAGCATTGATAAAATTATAGATGATCTCTCGGGAAAATTATGATAAGATCTCACAACATGATAAAACTTCTGAAACATCTTACTTGTATGATACGTTATTTGTGATATTGCAGCAAATAAAACTACAACAGTGCTGGAAACAGAGTTCGTACACATTCTGTATTTTACGGATGGTCTGTTATTACGATATTGTGACCTGACATCACAGAATTGTCTCATATTTGTGGATTTATGTTTAATACTCTCATTCTTAAATGTAAAACATGCAATTGCCAAGAAATCAATAGATCTCTCATAGAAATGTTTCACAAATTAGCTTCGGAGTTCTGTTATGCTGCCACTAGCAGAGACGGTAGTAACTGAACACGATTTACTTGATATGACATTGATCTGGTTTGACACGATTATATTTTTAATTTATATGCCATCAAAATATCGAAGAGAAATTATGTTTTCACAGGAAAGTTGAGGACTAAATTGTTGGATATTGAATAGTGAGGGATATCAGAGTTAGCAACGAATGGCTAGTGTTTTAACGACAGATACGTTGAGAAGTAGAAAAGAATGAAATGTATTTACCTTTGGTTATAGTGGATTTCATATTTGAAGTGAGTAATTAGATTCATGTTACGATAGATTAAGATTTTAAGATAAGAGTACGGCATTATTCGTCAGTGTATTCAGATTATCTTGAAGTTGTTAATTAAATAAATACAACTATTGATTGCATTAGTAATTTAGCTAGTTCGATTTAGTACCTGATCAGTGCAACTAGTTGCACCAATCTTTGATAAATCCTGTTTCACCTTACATAATAAATAACCTTCTTATTATATAATTGTGATGAAAAAGTGTCCTGTATTATTAAAACAGAAAGTGTACCGTATTTCTACAAAAATACATGAATCCTAGTCAGAAACGAAAACAGGCAATTGAACAGTTTGAGAGCTAAATATTTTGAACGTAACTCTTTCTTCTATATTATGTTTGAGTTTCGGTCCCATGGTTAAGCTCTCTAGGCTAAAGAAGATCAAGAGAAATGAATAATAATGATGAAATTACTGATGAAAGAAGAATACATAATAAATACGTTGTAAGCGGGATTCAAACCACAACAGACAAATTTTGCAGTAGCCAATCTAATGATTTCAATCGCTTAATTATGCCTACTAGATGGATGGGATTGTGCCAGACATAGTTTTGTGGGAAATTCTACAATATCCGTTGAGATAAGGATACCTCAAGATAAGACGCGTAGCTAAAAACGTTAAATTCGAATTTGTCATTAGAACATGTCATTGGAAAGAATAGAAAAAAAATTAGCACAATTTGTTAATTTCCAAGAATATTGTAAGAAGGTGTTTTTAATCTTTTCGACAAATATTTTATAAATAAAGTTTGGAATCCAAACTGAACAAACATCCCTGGTTCAGTACACCAAAGGTATATGGCAAAAGTGTAAAATTTATAAGTATAGTGAAACACAACATACAAATATTTAACAAGTTTAAATATTTTAAAGAATGGAATAAAATGAAAACTCAATTTTTTTCTAATTGACACAGCATTCACTTCACAAGTGTTTCAGATTCCATTTATCCTAGAAAAACTTATCAATTGCTTATTACTAAGATATATAATGACACTCTTTGAATGTTTATATTCAAAATAATAAACGCTAGGAATATAAATGACTATTTAAAAAAGAAGTAGCGAGTTAGAGCATTACAAATGAGCACTTGAAGTACAAACTGTATGTTTGTGAAGAATGTGTAAGGAAGACTGTATATATATATATATATATATATATATATATATATATATATATATATATATATATATATATATATATATATATATATATATATATATATATATGTTAATAAAGAAAAATTAATTTTTTGCAGTTGTATTTTATATGTGTATTTGTCAAGTGACTTTATATATGACATCCTGTATATTTCTGCGTTTTATTTGACTTCTAAATTAAACTGTATAAGACGTTGATGTACAGATAAAATTGAACGTGAGATCTAAACTAGTACATATTCTCCCAATAAGAACTAAGCTGCGACCATCTACACAACGAACACAGATAGTTCGCATGAACTACTTTGAAGTTGTTCTCTTTCCGGAGTGTAAATCTTTCTTTCCTGGTTATAACAAAAAGGTTCATTTTTAATCTATCGCCAATTTTGATTAAATTAACGAAGAAACAATTTCCAATTTCTGTACACATTTTCAGTAAAGATTGTTGTAGATACGGTCACTCATAAATTCCATAAGAACTAAAATATTTTGAACGAAATTTCATATTTAAGAACCATCTAACTACAAACGTAATAACTAGGTTTAGTGCAATTATGCTATACGTGGAATCACTGTTCTCCATGTACCCACCTGCAGGATTGATGTCGAGCAGGCGGACCCTTGGATCTGCCGATCGCGTAGGGGAGGGGTTGGGGATGTGTCGTCCCTCCTCTAGCAGATGGCGCATGCGCCTCATGGACGATGACCTGCTTGTGGTGGCAGCGGCGAGAGGCTCCATGCGGAGAGATCGAGAGGAGAACGGGCGATCCAGCGTGCTGCTAAGGTGCGATCGGTAAGAGTAGTACGGCTGCTCCTGCAATGAAACAAAATCGCAATCGTTTCAATCTACTAGCGTAGTATGTGAATAGTAGAGCACACAAATCGTCACACACACACTCATACATCCTACATACAAACACAAACTTGTCTCTCTTAGTCACAAAGCTTTTTGTTTCCAAATGTGAGGTTTATTTTTCCCAAATGAACTACGGAAACAAAAATAACAGCAGATATGGTAGTGTTATGTACAAGGAAATAACCATTTATCTTTTATTTTCTAAACCTTCTAAATGCACCCTTTATGTATATAGTATACTTTTATACAGACTTCTAATAAAGATTAAAAAAGACAAATATAAGAATTAAGCACATTGAAAAAATAAATAGTTAACTTGTGAGAATAAAAATGCGTATTTATGTATGGATTTGAATAATTTAGTAAATATTAGTAGTTAGGATAGATCTTGTATAACCAATCACTAAAACAGAAGAGCATGCAAATGATGTATATAGACATAACTTAACTTTGAAGTCTTTCTGAAAGAAGTCGTTCTATCTGATGATTTTAAGAAGAGAATCATAATCGAAAGGTTGAATTCTATAAATATTCAGCAGTTGAATGTTTCTAGTTTTGTAATTTCTACTTAATAATAATAATAATAATAATAATAATAATAATAATAATAATAATAATAATAATAATAATAATAATAATAATAATAATAATAATAGCAGAGGAGGTTAGGGAAGATAACCTGATATTATTTTCTTTATATTGTAGCGATTAATTTAATATTAAATATCATAATGTAACAGAAAAACATATGAAAAGAGCAGAACAATCTATTTGTTTTCTAAATTAATATTTAAAAAATACTTTAAGACTCATGTGGTTAAGAATATCATTCTAGAAGTCTACAGTAAATCCTGAGAAGCCTCTGAAATGATAGTCGGTTGTGTGATTTGATTGTAGCAAAATACTGTGCCCATCAGATATTGATCTCGGAATCAAATACGCTGATAGTTCTATCGTTGTCACCTAAATTAACTGATTTTATTTTTAAAACACCTGGAAGAAAGGCAACCAACATTACTTAGTTGTACATTACGGTTGCATATACACAAGGGTGAATGTTAAAATTTAATGCTTTCCATCGTAGTTCTCTTCATGATTACAGTACTTTCCACTCGTCTGTTTATGAGTAAAATATGAATGTCATAAGCAAATTGATGTGCAATGTCTCCAGCAAAATAATATGCACTTCAAAAACTTTTCTGCCAATAACTTTAAGAAGAACAGATTGATTTAAGTATGGTTCGTCATGTAGTTCCATGTTATTGACAAGATAGTTTTCGAAGAGATAAGTTAATTGTCCATTACATATTATATATACAAGAGTTGTTCAATGAGTTTTGCCTCCAATCCTCTATTTTTTTATTAATTGTTGTACATGCACATTGCACCCTCAAACGAAAGCTTGACCCTTCTGCTTTACAAATATGTTTGATTTTTTCAGATTACTCCACTGACAACGGCGCAGTATCAGGATTAGTGATGGACTAAATGAACATGCACGGTCATCGAATTCCTGACTATAGAAGGTGTGACACCCATCAATATCTACCGTCGAAAGAGGAATGTGCATGGGGAATCATGTATGGACACTACCGCAATGAGGAGATGGGTTCGAACTGTGTGCACAGAGAACTTAGTTACATCCTGTCTGCATGACACGAACTGCAGTGGACGGCCATCGAGTCATTTATTCCAGAGAAAGTGGGACAGATTGATGCACTGGTTCGCGATGATCGGCGCATTAAGGTGAAGGTGATTGCAAACATTACTGGTATATCATTAGAAATAGTGAATTACATCATACGCGATGTTGATGAAAGTGTGTTCAAGGTGAGTTCCATGTCAGCTTACAGTAGAAATGAAAGAAACCTGCAAAAACGTGTGTTAACAAAATTTGACCCGTTTCAACTCCAAAGAAAATACTCCAAACAAGACACTTTTCACGTGTCTTGTAACTGGAGACCAGTTTTGTGCTTATCCCTTGTGGGTCGAGACTAAACATCAGTACATTTCCTTCCTTCAATATCTGAGCTTTCATTATCTTATTGCAGTTTTCTACAACTCATTCTTATAGGAAATTTTTGTATTCTTTTCTGATCCTCGTCTGGAGACGCGAATTGCATTACGTGGTAACGTCGTAGATCTATCAAACCATCAAATACTTATATTAATTCTTTCCCGATGGCAGTTGAAGTCGATAAACGTTGACCCTAGCGCCATTGTTATTAGCATAACAATCGATGTAATCGCTTGATGAATTTATAGAACAGTGGTAATGGTTCGAAGTTAATCTACGACGTTGCCACATAGTGAAATTTTTGGTTCCCCATAACAGCTGACGAAGGTCCCGGAGGGTATACTATCATAAACCTTTTGCTCTATTTTGATTTGTAGGATACCATTCTGTTGTCTGTGGGTTCCATTTTTAAAATGCCCTATATCTATGAGAAATCTTTTATAAGAATGAATTGAATATATATAGTTGACATTTTTTAAAATTTAAACTTGAATAATTTGAAATAGTGAATAAATTAAGCAACAATTTATTCCCCTTGGAAACTGTATTGAGAATAATGTGAACTTTTGATCCTTTTGTTTTGAAGTAATTATAGTTCAAGAATTTCTAACCTCTTCAGTCACATTTTCTTTTGTAACTATCGCTTGGAATATGATGATTGTTGATGCCATCTAATGAACAAGATTAGTAATAGACACAGGTGGGAGGTACACAAACGTTACAAAGCAGTTTCTACTACGATTCAACCCTCAGAATAGAAGCAAAAACATAAAAACCAGAGGTGAACATATATGCACCTATGGACTGAAGAGGCTAATGTCGAACAAATTGCAAGCAGAAAAATAGAGCTTTAGGTGATTTTCCGTTATCCAGATGTAGAAGAAGAGAAAGATGATGAAAATGAGATCGGCAATGAAATAAAGAAAGAGTGTGTGTGCTAACCTCTCTTGAAGCTTCTAAATTGGACATTCAAATGATACTGATGACGTATTTCACGCAATAAATAAAATTAATATTTTATTGACGCTTAAAAACAAACAAATGAAAAGTAAACAGAGATTACGAACTTCTTTAAGTGAAAACATACAATTAAGATTGCTATTCATATATGTGTTTTGATGTGTTAATTCAGTGTGTGTAGTACTGTATTTAAATCTATGCAATTTTTATAGTTAATACACCATTGTTATTGTTCCTTTTATTTTTGGAACGCCTACTGAAAATAACCCTTTTCGCCTTTTACCGTACTGAATTTCCTTTGTGAATTGAGTACGACGTCCTTTCAAAGTGGTCTCAAGTTTCGGAAATGAAAAAAGGCCTGCCGGGGCCAAGTCTGGAGAATAGGTTGCATCGGATGCAACGGATGTCCGATGTTTTACCAAATAATTTCACTCAGAATTGATAGCAAGGTTCTACGCTTATAATATCTTTAGCAACCTTACAGACAGTTAAACGACAATTTTCACTAATTATGGCGCACACAACTTCAGCATGTTGGTCATCTGTTGACGTGGAAGGTCGTTCAGTCCTTGCAGCTTCGGCAACTGAACTTTTGCCCTCCGTAAAACACTTAAACCAATCAGCCAAAACACTGTGCTCTGGTTATTCGGTCATCTTTCTATGCTTGATTAAGAGTTTGGAATGTTTCTGCAAACGTTTTCCCAGTTTTACGAAAAAGTACATACAGACGCATTATTCCTTCAATTTCTCGATTTACTCAATCGGTAGTTACTCGAGAACTAACACAAAGATCGGACCCCAGTAGAATATTTTTTTTACCAAGATATACCGATAAGTGCTTTCCGTAGCCAGAGCAGGCCACCTACAGTTATTACCCCATTATTTGTCCTGCCTTTTTTGGACATACCTCGCATATATAAATATATATATATCTATATCTTTATATCTTTATATCTATATCTATATCTATCTACAGATAGATAGATATAAGAACATGGAAGTGTAGCAACCATTAAAATCAGCTTATAAGTATGAACATTTACTGTATATTTGACTGTAAATGTGCAGCTTTAAATGTCTCCTCAATACCACGTGCCAAAGTGTGTACAGTTTTTATTTTAACATTTTAGCGGTATATACTAATATTGTTAAAAGTTATCAGCATAAGAAATGTTGTTTACATTTAGTTAACGTATGTTGAATTTTACAGAGTATATGATAATGTTTTCAAAATATGACTAAAAATTAACACACAATAATATTAAATATAAAACGCAATAATCCAAAATAAATTAGGGTTTCAAAGAAGTTTTCCGTTACACGTTGTGTGAATTTTTTAAAATCAAAACAACCATACAACAATTGAAATAATTTTTGGTATTTCAACCTATATTTATTTAGTTTTACATCTCGAAAACATACAATCGTCGAAAATGATGACACAATATTTGAATTTAAGGGCTCCTATGACCAAAAATTATCTGTAAAGACGCTATCTCCTTAATCAACATTATAGAAAGTCAGGGTGCTATGCAATATACAGGGTGTTTCAAAACAACATCGACAACTTTAGAAGGTGATTCCTATCACCAAAATAAGCCAAAAAGTATAGACCAATCTGGGTGCACAAATGCTTCCTTTCGGAGTTTTAGGCTGTGGAAAAGATGAAAAAATGAACTTGAAAGGTCCATAGCTCTAAAACTATGGGACCTACTGTAGTCGGGTTAAGACTTCACTTAGGGACTAATATGTGTGCTATCCAAACATACATGTTACAGAATCCTGTGGTACTCAAGTAACAATTTTTGTAGAGAGAGATTGGCTACGAGCATATAATTTGAAGTACTCAACAACTACCACTATAAAAATTGTTGCGGAAGTACGGCAGGATTTTGAAACATGGACATATGGATAGGGTACATACTAGTTCCTATGACCAAAAATTCTTGACCCGACTACCGTTGGCCCAATACTTTTTGGAGCTATAGACCTTTAAATTCACTTTTTCATGTTTTTGACAGCCTCTAACTCCGAAAGGAAGCATTTATGTACCCAAGTTGCTCTATACTTTTTGTCTGATCTTGGTCACAGGAATCACCTTCCAAACATTGTCGATGTTGTTTTAAAACACCCTGTATATATCAGAGGAATATTAATTGACGAGTGCAGATAACTATTGTGTAATGAAGTCACAATTACATAACTTTTGTGTACTTGATATTTTGAATCCTAATTCTCAACCTATTTCTCTACTCCAGCTCTTACCTTCTTTTAAGTCATAGGAAAGAGAAACTGGCCACTCTATCTCTGCTCTACCTATATGAGGCAAAGTAGGCTAGAATCCGCCTTCAGAATAATTGCACAAGACATAAACATACAACGAAAACAGTTACATTTTCGTCAAGGCAAAATATGTTGTGTGTTGTTGCATACCTTTTGATAATATTTTATTCTGTATAAAAGTGTAAAGTAATATTACTAATTTTCCATCACTAATAGAGAAATGAAATGATTTTTAGGTGTTACCTCCCAACAAATTATCATTTATGCTTAATTACTGCTGAACTCATTCGTGACTAAGCGGTTAGCGTACGCACTTTTGCTGTGGGAGACCCGGGTTCGATTCCCGGCGGGAGCTCATGTGGTGCGAATTTCACGTTAATCAGTAGGTCCCGTCTCATATAACATCTCTGCTGAAAGGGACGGTTAAACTCAAAATCAACTCAGATTAATTAGTGCTTAAAAGTACTCTTTGTATCCCAGCATCGTCTATAGAATTCACTGTGCCTTTGCCTGATGATTCTGAAACATGGATATTTAGATACAGCGTAAATTGTAAAATAAATAAATAAATAAATAAATAAATAAATAAATTTAAAAAATCATAGATAAATTTACAAAAAATGTTGGAAATCTGTTTGCCACTCCTCTATGTAAATCAATTTACACCTATAAAATAAAATTACTAATATGAAATGGTGTAAAATTACATTCTTATCAATAAAAATATTTTTTCTTATAAATTTACTGTACATTTGTAAAAAAAAAACGGCAAATTTTGTAATTTAATATAAGGAAATGCATATCAACTTACAAATTGAAAGGTAAATGATTTTATGCAATTAATGGTTTTTGGCAATTTAATTACTATTTTTTTCAGTGTACATTAATTGCTTTTTAAATCCTAGACCCGATTACAATAGGTCCTGTACTTCTCGCGCTATGGAGCTTTTAAAGTTTACTTTCCTTTAAGACGTTTTCGGCATCTTATAATTCTGGGAATACGCATTTTGTGTCCTATGTTTACTAGGCAATTTTTGTTTCCTTTGAGATCTCCTACAAGGTGGCTTTCTTTGTTATCGCCGTTACTGCATCCGGTATAATGCAAAACACAAACAATGTAAAAAAAAAAAAAAAAAATGAAACGTTTTTCCATGTACCTATTTAAACGTACCATATAACCTTTATGTATCTTTTTCTCACAACTTGGTAATTGGATTTCCTTTCTTCTCTGAACGCTCTATATTCTAAAGTTATTTATAATGTAAGACGCATTTACTAATGTAGAACCTCTTGGAAACAAAGTTTTTGTTAAAGATTTTATCATCTTGTCAATAGTAAAAGAAAGCTCCGCTTTAAAATTTTATCTTTTAGTTTTGGCAATAAATTAAAATAATTGTGGATTTTTCTATGGATTTGCTTTCTTGGATTTTTGTATATCTGTAATTTTCACGTGGCTATTTGTAATTGAATAAATAAAACTTTCTTAATGTTCCATCCGTGATTTACTTAATTCGAGTTATCATTTCAAATGCAACCGACTTTGCCTTTATCATCAGTTACCATAAATTAGATATAATTGTATTTGTTGTATAATCGTTCTGGTATAGTTTTGATAGTTACACTGTTAAATTTTAAAATTTGTTAATAAGCAACGATCAAATTTGCTACTTGATGTAAGTTAGTTTGCTTTCAAACATGACTTCAAATACAAGAAAACACATATAGAACATCACAAGTTTTCTTTATGCAATTATAATCCTTACGCTTTGTGTTATGCTTATAGTCATTTTTGTGTTTTAATATTATATGGTGTAACGTCAAACTAAATTATGCACAGTTGTTGCATGAAGAATCGAGAAGGTGCATATTTATATTTTTCATGTTCCCTCGGTGGGTAACATTTGAAAATTATTTTCTTTGAACATGGCTCTTATCTTCCCCCTGAGCTCATCCGTGGCTAAGCGGTTAACGTATGCGCCTTTGGCGTGGGAAACCGGGTTCGATTACCGGCGGGAGCTCATGTGGTTCGGATTCCACGTTAATCAGTAGGTCCCGTCTCATATAGCCTCGCTGCTGAATGGGACATTAAACTCAAAATCAACTCATCAACTCAACTGTCTTCTCCCTTTCTGACTTGTTCTTGATTAATCCTCGTTGCCTGTTAAGATAGAGTGGTCGAAACCATTAGGCGGGCGAACAGACGATCTATTTGTCGCTGACTTGAATCCCGATCACAATATAGTTTTATTTATTGTTATTTCATCATTCATTTCTTTGTCATATTTCATTTCGTCTCCTTAGTTTAAAAACAGAATCGTTCCAAATAAAACTCAAAAGTAAATTAAAGAAATAAACTGACTAATTCTCGTCTTCGAATCTGACAGAACTTATAAGAACTTTCTCTATTATCTTCAGATTTTCAGATTATTTTTGAAACGTTTGACGGTTTAAGTCAGTGACACTGAAACCTCAACCAAAATTCCAGTGAGGTCTCTGCTGCTTTCAACTAAATTTGACTGTTCACTCAAGTAGGACATCAAACCTTTATACAAATTTTGAACTAAATAATTTTTTCTGAAAACTACTCAAGCTAAAGTGCCTTAACAGATATTCAATGATCCTTTTCACAATTTTGGTTCATTATTGTCAAGCCGATCTTGGGAAATAATGAAAAAATGTATACTTTTTCTTTCGGCTTCTCGATCCCGGGGAAACAGAGAATGCTCGCCCTTTCCCCGATATTTGCTTGGGCCTCCGTATTAGTAGTAAAATTCTTATTAATTTCTTGTACCTAGGTAGATGATACTTAACTATGAAATTTACATGTGCATGAACGGACCTTCTCCAAGTTATAGGGAAATCGACGCTACTGCGTTGACTACTTGAGCTTTGCTACTTAATATATATTCTATTAGGAATCTTTCTGCCAATTTTGCTAAATCCACTCAAGAGATGAAAGTGAGAGATGAAAGTTAATGTTGGTTTCGGCACTTGATCCTAATCAATTTCAATCAAAATATGCAGGTTATTTAAATATATCAACGACTTTTATGATAATTTTGGATCAAATTGGTCGAAGTTGGTCTTGGTCTTTACTCTTATTAATTTGAACCACTTGAACCAAGCTTGGTAAGCCTAGATGCTTGTCGCCAATTTTGATCTAAATTGTTTAACGCGTTCGTTAGAAATAAACGTTCATAAACGTGGCAGATGACGAAATCAACAGAGCGAAACTTCCCTTAATGGACACCTCTTAATAGCGGACACCTCCATAATACAGATAAACTTTTTTGTCCTGGCAAAAATATATCTACTGCAATGTCCCCTCACATTGGAAGCATCCCGTATTAGTAAATAAAACCGCGTGCTTTAGCACAAACACCAGCAAGCAGACGACGGATGCTGTAGTACCGATGAAACACGAAGAGGACACGAAAAGACACGAAGAGGACCCCTTTCAACCCCTACACAGGCTCTGCCTCGGAAGACTGGCTTTAAAAACGGACACCTCGAGGCAGAATACATCATTTGCTAACTGATTATATCCTCACCTATCTGTCCAAGCTGCAACGGGAAAAAAGGACTCTTGTAACCTTATCTTTGAACTGCAACGAGATAGAGATATTCTCACACATCCGCGAGCTGCAGCTGGCAGGAGATACTATCCCTACCTCTGAGCTGTAACGGGCAAGAGATTCCTTTATCGGGCAGGGTTATTCTTAACCAACAAACCTCAATCCTCCAAGCTACAACTGACAGGAGGTTCAATTATAGAGAAAAAAAGCTTTTAGAGATTTACTTATTTGCAATCCTGTGTACAAACTGTATATGCATCTTTTATAACAAAAAGGTGAGGGGAAACCCATGTACTGTTACTCTACCGCATATTACAGTATTATTATGAAAAAGAAATCCTTCTTTTTACAGACACTCTCAGATACGGGATATAGACAATCTTCTTTTTCCTCAACATTTTAATAATCTCTTCATAATGAAGAGAAATTATTCTTAGCTCATACTTATTTAGCACAGAAAATACTTTCTGTAATCTGAAAATCTATTTTCAATTGGTACCTTCCACTGATCCTGCGATGGCAAGCAAATTATGAACAGAAACTAGTGTCCAAGGGTTATACAGCTGACAACTTTCCCGAAGAAAGTCATAAATCGTTATGATTGCTTAATTCTATTTTCATTTTCAGTTTGGATTATGTTTAATTTTAATGTTGTCAGTAAGCGAATTAAGAAACTTTTTATAGAGCTAAGACTTATACTTGAGAAGAATATTATCACACAAGAATTTTGCAGTGCCCATATAAGAATACCCCTCAGAGATACGTTTTGTTTCTTTACGAAGAAAGTTTCTCCTTATTATTCCAGTAAATCAAACAGTACAATATTTAGATATTAATCTACACTTACATTTATAACGAATGTGTTTACTGCATATTGCATACAAGTGTCAATTAGTACATGAGTTGTAACTTAAATTTTTGTAACCTATCTGGAAATAAGGAACACCTCTCATTTACGGACAAATATCCATGCCATATCAGTGTCCGTTATTGAGAGGCTATAATAAGGAAAATAATTAAACTTAGAAAGCACTTACCCAAAGTGTCAGTAGAGAGAAATTTTAAGTATACACAAAAACTTATTTAAAGATGCGTAGTAGCAATAAGTAAACCATGAATGTGAAATTAATATGTTTGCTGTTAACACCAGAAATATTTTCAATCTGTGAACCGAATGTTTGGAATTTTTTGGTATAAGATCTATACAGAGCAAGTCAAAATGATGGACCCAATTTAGAAATGTATCCTGTGAAATCTGATAAATATATGCAATTGTGAAACATGTGCTTCCAAAGGTTAACTTTCAAATTTAATTTCCACGTAGTATTTTTACTTTATACCGCTAAGGGTTAGCCGCGAGCATGAAATGAACTACAGATAATAACCGCAACATGCTACAAAAGGTTTAGCAGGAGACAGTCTATCGGCTTGATCTGTGTCGTGTTCCGCGAAGTGCCCACGTAGGACACTTGTGATATGTTTGAAGAAAACTTTGACACTTTACCATTCTTAATACATGTCTCAAAATAGCATTTGTTTATTAGATTTTTTGAAACAATACATTTGTAAAATCAGATCCATCATTTTGACATACCCTGTAGTACTGAACAACGTAGTAGGTCTATTTCTAGAGTGAAACTAGACTGGATTCATTTAGACAAACTAGTCTGGCATGGAAGCCAAACTTCTGCGAGATACGAATGCGTTTACATGTTTTTTTTTTTAAATATGTACCTTAGTCTAGACGTTATGATTTTACGTAAGGCCAGAAGGACTTCTAACAGAGTAGAATAATTAAATGCAGAATTTGTAAAATTTACTTAAGTTACGTTCTCATAGCTGCAAAATTATGGAAATCTGATATCTGCTGTA
The DNA here is from genome assembly GCF_964235325.1 of Thermobia domestica. Lineage (NCBI taxonomy): Eukaryota > Metazoa > Arthropoda > Insecta > Zygentoma > Lepismatidae > Thermobia > Thermobia domestica. The sequence goes on from NC_137469.1 coordinate 102,076,785, forward strand.
TTAATTAATTATACTATATTTCAGAAAATGAAAAATAAATAGAACGTAGGACTCAGGTTGAGGAAAGTAAACGAAATGTAGTATGTTAGTTTAACATTTGTGAATAATACCCCTTTGGATATATATATATAAAAAAAAGATGCAAAGACACACTGATGAAATAATGTAATGATATAGCGGAAGAAAAAAGAAAATTGTGTGTTTGCATAAAATTAAAATAAATATGCAATTTAATATTTTATTGTTGAACATATTACTAAATATTTAAGTATATCCTCTGTAATGTGTTAAATTATACAATTTTCGAATGTATAAGGTAACCAAGAAAGTTCCGTCGCTTTTTCACCCACCATGTTCGAACATCGATATGTCACCTAAGACATATCTCGAAGATCAAAAATAGTCCCTATCAACATCGACGATTGTCTGCCAACGTTCTGGAAGGCCATGGATTCCATAGCGGTAGAACTTGGTGGGCCGTGAAGCGAAGAAGGTATCAACTGCATTCTGCACTTCTACTAGGGATTTGAACTGGCGTCCTCTAAGGTGATTGTCCAGGGAATGGAACAGGTGATAATCGGACGGTGCAATGTCAGGGGAGTATGGCGAATATAATAGTGTTTTCCATCCATGGCATAGAATGGTGTGCCGGGTCATACTAGCCACGTAGGGCTTATCGTTGTCCTATAACAGGAGGACCTCTTTGCTATTCAAAAGTGCTGGCTCCAGAGTTTTGATTTTTTCTTGAATACGCCTCAACTGAACAGTGCACAGCTCTGACCAGCTGGTAGCAGTTCCCGATGCACGATGCCGCGAGCAGTCCACCGAACGCACAAGGTGAAACTTCTTTTAGTGCAGTGCTGGCTTCGGCTGTTTTCGAACCGCTTCATGGGATGCTAACCAATGATGACGCGCCTTGAAGATTTGTGCAGCACCTAGTTCTCATCAAATACCAACATCCTGTCCAGAAATGCCTCCTTCCTCAGACGAGACAGCAAAGAAACATAGGTGTTTGCTCGCGTTGCCTTCTGGCCCGGAGTCAGATCATGTGGTACCCATCGATCCAACTTGTAGTGCTTCTCAAGTTGATGGAGGTACTACCGAATGGTTTCTCCACTCACACTGAATTGTAGTCCCAGTTCCTCAAATGTGTGGCCACTCTTTGCTTCAATTGCTGCCTGAAGGTCTTCATTTTGTGAATGTGTTGGTCTTCCGGCACGTAGTCACGACACCCTCACCAAAGACCTGGAATAACTTTCGCCTCACTGCAGCGGCTTTTGACCCTAGTTTGAACTCATACAGCACACATGCCCTTATGAAGCTCTCTAGAGGTACCATTTTCACTCTATCTCTCCGCAAGTTCACGGTGTAACTGAACTGCCACAACCAGGTAGTATGTTGGATATACTCACACCAACAACTAACCTTCGTCTTATCTTCATTCGCATTCAACTCACGGTGTGAGGGCCAATTGAACACAGACCTCCACAAAATGCGATAGAACACTCTTGGTTACCTTCGTAATATCAATAAGAGAAAAATTTAAGTAATTTGACATAAATAATAATACTAATGATAAATTAACTTTAAAATATACAGAACATACAAGAACTAGAATTATACATCCAAACATCTAAATTTGAAATAGATACAATTTTCTGGAAAATACATACAATAGAAAAATGAATTTAAGAATATATCTTTAACGCCCTATGGTTATGTCCTTCAGTATAAAGGACACAGATGACAAGTGAACATGAATGATTATGAAAATTGGTGGAATGTGAATGTGGGAGGAAACGAGAGAACATCGGGAAAATCTACGGACATGATGTTATCCACCACAAAATCACATATATTGATTGACCCATGGATCCTTTATACCAGAGGAGAGCTCTCTACCGCTGAGCCATATCCGCGTTAACAACATTATTTGAAGTTATGACATTAAAAACCATACACTCTTAATGACAGAACATACGAATGTAAGAATATAATGTAAAGAATTTAGTAAGTTTTTACTCATATTATAAAGTGAAAATTCGTCCATAAATTTCTGAAGTTAACTTACTAGTCTCTTTGGAATGAACGAAACACTATATTCCTGTTGCAACCTCTCACTCTCATCAACACATGTTTCACTTGGACCTACGCTCTTAGTGTAGACATATTTCTGTATTATTCGAATGAAAACTAAAAAGAGACACTCCTGTATCATATTTTATTCTATTCTCTTTGAAGCCTGTTTGTGGAGTTAATTAACTAAGAAACAACGAATACGAAAATTGAGTGACAAAAATACATCACAAATAAAAGCAACTAAATTGTCACTGAAAGAATATATTATTAGACCTCACAGTGGAGATCTTTCTTTGAATGTAAAAATTTGAAGTACATTTTGCTTCATCGAAGGAGCTTGAAGGGGTAATTTGAATAAGGGCGTATCGACCTATTTCCTGCAAAATGAGATATACATATTTTCTGCAAGTTTGAACATATCCGCATGTGTCTAGGTGGTGTTAAGGTAATATTTTTGCTTCGTAGCGAACGCTTGTCTCCGAAAATAGTGTGTGAATACGTTACTTAAATTTGATATGGGCGTTGGTTTTTCTGCTCTCCTGAAAAATTGAAGAATTGCTAGTTACGCCCTTATCCAAATTTACCCCTTAATTGTTCTTTTAGTTAGAACATATAGTGGTTTTTACTTGAATTTTCATGTTGTATTGTAAGTTTTTGTCACGGCATTTAAATAAACGTATGAAATGAGATAATTAGATATCAAAATTGTCTTGTCCGTTTAGACACGTAGCATAGTAGGCAATATTTTCTTACATGCTGGTTAATGCATGTGTTTCTACCTAGAGAATACTTTCTCTGATACGCTACTTGGTGGACATGCTATGATTCTGAACGAGTAGAATAAATAAAACCTACGGTAGAATCCGAATCATCGTATTGCGTTCAAATTTCAAGCTCTCCAGCGAAAATCGAACGCGGGACACCGTGTATTAAAGGTGCACGAGCTAGCCATTAGACCTGCAACGAGAACAAATAAACCCTATCTTAGTGCCCAAAACGAATATATCCTTCTGACAACCAAAACTAGATATCTCACACTAACACGGAAATCTCACGAGATGCTAAAGAAGTGCCGAAGGACCAATTAGCTCGTTACATAGCCCTAACTATCAGATCCAAAAAGCTAAATTTTTATCGGCGCGTTTCCATGGAAATCAATGTCAAACTTTCTGACAAATGAGGACAAAGTGAAGCATTTTGAACATAAAATATAAATTAACAATCAGTGCTTAATCGACCACCAAACTCGAGTTGATTTTCAGCAAACAACTTCCGACATAATCGCCTTCAAACTTTACCACCTGCAAGATTCACATAAAAACTGAGTTGTACAGGGTTAATCATGAGTGAAATGACAGTCCAAATACATGAAAGACTGTTGGTTTGGGGGGTCCATACTTACCATAGGTGATATTTGGAGGATCTGACAACCTTAGAAATATAAGTGACCACTATAATCGTCATGTTGAAGACCACCATCTTGAATATCACTTGAATTTTTTAAATACAAAGGTCGGCATGCAACACATATTTTATAGAGTTTCAATGATGCAAATATTACTATGGAGTAACACCTACATCAGAGAATCAAATCTGTACTTGTGATGTCAAGAGTTTTTGTAAGCCACAGAGGCGTACCGATCCCGAGCTACCATGGCTAAGAGCTGCTGTTTCTTTGCAATGTATATAAACCGCACTAACATGTTGTTATGTAAGTTGCTTATTCACATAAGCCTATGCAAATTGCACCTCGTATCTGTTACATATGATTGGTCCTTCTCGAGTACATATATGAATATAAGCTTTTCCTGTTATAGAATCCGCAATAACCTGGAAATTTAGAATAAATTTTCAATGTAGCAAGGATAGGGTTGCCATATATCCGTATTTTATACGGACTATTTGTATTTTTGGGCCCGAGTTCGTGTCTATATCGTACAAAACGTAAATAGGAAAATGTCCGTATTTGACAGTTTTTGGAGCTGCCTGAACATTTCCGAGGCGGGAATTGCTAAAATCTTGGGCGAGAGGAATTATGTTTTCATCATATAATTAATTTATATTTTATTTACTATTAATAAAATAGGTTATGTTTTTAAAAAGTGTCTCATTTTTCCATTCCAGGGTTCTTTTGGTTAAATTTAATATACGTAATTTAATGGTATGATTTATTATATTTGTGTTAATGAAACAAATATAAAACATGTTAGGTTCAAATAGTGTTTTAAGTATTACAGTAAACAATTGTGTGATAACCTAAACAGGTGGTTTTTAGGTAAGGAATTTCAAGATATTTATTCTGTGTTTGGGTACCGTACCTTTGATGGGTCGTCATTTTAAGGCTTGTCTGTACTTTGGATCAGAAAATTATGGCAATCCTAAGCAAGGAGGAAAAACCGAGATTTTGACAGATTAAGGAAATAAAGGGCCCAAAAAGGAAGAAAAGAGTTACTGGAAAATTTTCTATATTCCCAACTGATGGGGAGAGATGGCTCAGTGGTAGAGCATTTGCCTTTGGTGCGTGATGTCCTGGTTCGATTCCCGGCCATGTAAACTTGTGGTGGACAACACCGTATCCTTGGGTTTTCTCGGGGTACTTCCGTTTCCTTCCACATTCTCATTCCACCAATCCTTCCATTATCATTGATTTGTCTTAACCATCCATCTCCCTAAAGGACATAATCAGAGGACGTAAAACTGAAAGATTTTTATTTCATTTCTATTGCCTACTGGAAGCAACATTTTACACCTCAGGTACTTTTCCAGAGATCTTTTTTGATCTAAAAGAAAAAAATCGCACCTACAAATCCTAATCCTAATAGTAGCAATCGGATTAGAGTGCTTTAACTAGAAAAGTAGACGATTTTTTTCGTTTGTAAAGCTAAAGCGGCGACAACAATGTATTGTATTTCGATTTAGTTTAATCAATCTGAGTTATATATGATTTATCAGCTGTAGTCTTTGTTTGCATGCTTGCGCATACATCGTATAGTAAAATATAGTACTTATAAACATCGGGAGATTTTTTTTTTTGTAACACATGAAAGAAAATATTCTGAGTTCTTTTAGACCTGTAAATTGCCGGAAGTTCATCACTTTTTTTTTTGTAGCAGAGTCGCTCGAAACATGTTGGACTTTCCTCAAGGAATAAAGAAATACATATGCATAGGTAAAAGAGTACATGTTTTATTCAAATATAAACCGTCCAGTAGTTCCGCGTCAAAAGATGAGGATAAACATCGGACTGATTGACAATAGTTATACCACTTCCTCATAAAATTAGTTGAATAGCTGAGACTGGCTTGAAAAGAAGAATATAAAGATAGAACTTACATTAATTTATTTATAATTTCTTGAGCTGTTTTAGGAAGTCTTATAGTTTTCAAGCTTGAATGTATCAGAAATCGTTGTTGTTTGTTCAAGTTTGGTGTGGGGCTATATAAGACGTGCATCTTCATTTTAAGGTGGAATCCTAACCATTGAAATATATTCAATGCTCTACCACTAGGATTCGAACCTGGGACTAGGTGCACCAAAGGCAAGGACACTAGGCACTAGACAAGCGAGTAAAGCACTTCATAAATTAAGTCCTTTTGTGGTTAAATGGCTTCAATTCGTGCCTTCGGTATAGGAGATCCAGATTCGATTCCCGTTGGGAGATATGTAGTATGAATCACTCATTCAGCTGTAGATCGACCTCTCGTATTGTGTTAGTGCCGAAAATAAGCATTAAACTAGAAGCAAAATATAATATGTAAGAAATTAATACTTATTTGCACTTTTGATACCGTATAAATGTGAAAGAGCTCATTAGAAAGCCTATTTTTACTAAAGTTTTCGATATAGTTTATACGGTGGTCTCTAAAGATTGATATTGCGACTTTTGTGCATATTTCTGTTTATAAAAGAAACAAAAATAATAACTGTATATGAATCGAGAGTTACATACAATTAACTCCATAATTCTACATTGTCACAACAATGTATTTCTTGTAGATTTAAACTGTTATTGTATACGAATTTTTACTATGAGAACGTAGTGCAACATTTAAAATTGGAAATTAAGAGTTGTTATGGCTACAATAGTAGTTTTAAAGCAGAGATTACAACGAGTGTCATGTAGAGGAGTGGTTTTAAAAACACTTGAAGCTCTATCAGTTGGAGAGTTACCCATGTAATGACTGTGCGTATTAAGTTTATGGTTGAATACAGTTTTTTTTGGGGGGGGGGGTATGCGAAATTTTCTGTTTATGAAGCATAGTTTGGAAGAGTACAAGATGTGATGTATTACGTGAGTATTATAGTTTCCATTTGTAAATTTTTTGAAGAGAAAATTAGCAGAGTTTTAATTGCCAACTGTCATGTTCGGGATTAATTTTCTAATTTAGGACAATTAACTATATGTCAGTTAGAGATCTTACGTAAGAAGCCACGGTGGTTCAGTGGTAGAGATCTCACTTTTGGTGCGAGAGATCTCTGATTCGATTCTAGGCCATGCAAGTTTCTGGTAAATAACATTGTGTCCATGAGCTCTCTCTGGATTCCTCGTAGTCTTCTACATTTTCATTTATTCCAATTATTTCATTCATAATCATTTACTTACATTAATCATCCGTCTCCTTTAGGTTGAAAGGCATAAGCATAGGACATAAAACCAGAAATTTTATTTCACTTCATTTATGGCTTCAAATATTGAGATCGAGTAATAGTTTCATGCTTTGGAGATTTCATGTTCGATCTAGAAAGTAAGCATCCTGACTGAGATGACCTGTGTTACCTTGTAAGACACCAAGATAAATAATGAAACATCTTCATTTAAAATAGTCAATTAACTTCTTGTTCATTCATGACAATTTCATCCAGATTAACTTAATACTAGACACATCGCGTAAGATCTACACTCGTAAAGCTTTTCTATTTCAACTGTGCTCTCAAAAAATATGTGAAACATACCTCGGCCCCACTCCCGCCGCCTTCGTACGGAAAAAAATCCCTTTGCTTTGGGGAAAGAACCATACCAGCATCCAATTATTGAAGGATCTCGGCCACAGCAACTTGTTCGTCATCTTTCGAGGGAGTTACGGGAAAACATACATTGACAGCAGCGCCAGCAGCGGCACAGTTGAAATAGATAGCTCAAATTTTGAGTTTAAGTTTTTGTGTTTTGTGCAATTATGTAATTCTGAGGTTATGAATGTGGAGTTACTATTAATGTGTGCTCCGAACTAGGGTTGACTCCTGTGCAATTAGCAGACGCACCGACGATTATGCATGATCAACTTTCACCTTATATTCCGTTCTCCACCACACAACATCGCCTACACTAGAGCCGAATTACAGAACTACGCCAATGGGCTCGATGGTTTCTGATTAGCGATTTATTATCTTTTTTGAGTTTTCATCGAGTATTGTTATGTTAACTGTTGTTACTGTTGTTACTATAGTCATTGGGGAGCATGGTAGCTCAGTGGTAGAGCGCTTACCTTTGGCCCATAGGGACCCTGGACAAGTAAGTTTGTAGTGGACAACATCGTGTCCGTGGGTTTTCTCGGGGTACTCCCGTTTCCTTCCACATTCTAATTCCACTAATTATTCCATCATCATTCACTTGCGTTAATCATCTGTCTCTCTTAACCAAAGGGCATATTCACGAGACGTTAAACTGAAAAGAAAACAGAGAAAACTATAGAGTCTTTCAGCATTAGGTCGCTACACTAGCGACATCTTTGTAGAATGATAAACCGAAAGGAATGATAAACTCAAAAGAAACGATTCTCAACTTGAACCCAACAAGAAACTTTTGTCTTTTATGTGCAGGTAAAATATATTTGAAACATCAAAAGATACAAAATAATAATAATAAAAATATCTTAAGGAATTAATAAACAACAAATAATTAATTACTTGCAACCTTTTAGCTTACGTAAAATCAAATCTGTTATATTTTCAATACTACCAGTGTCTGGTCTTCGCATGAACCGAAGAGTATGCAACCTGGAATACAATAGAATAATGTGGCTTATCTAACATGATCCGCTTCTGAGATACGCTATACTTTTTGAACCTCCAGAACGTGTGACTTCAATCCCGTCTTGAATGTAAAATCGAAAACCGGCTTCATACGCGATTAGATCTGAAGATCTATGTCTACAATTTGGTGGTTCTAGGTGACTTTTTCAATGCAAAAATTTTGACACACACATATTCTTTTATATACTAGTAACAATATTTTCCTTCGTTTTGGGGTTATAACTTTTCATGAAATAGTATATTAATCGTATTACCTTAGATGTATTGCACACCCGTTTGTGGCCACAGGCCAACATGCTTGATTTCTGTATGTGATCTCGGATTTGATTATTATGGGAGACGCCTTGGATAAGACTCGGCTTCTTCAGATCCCACTTTAATCAGTAGAAACCGTCTCATATAGCCTTGATACTTAAAAGGGACGTTCAATTCTAGCTAATTAATAAACTTGTATACACCGTAAACTTCAAACGAACATTATGATAAGAACTACGATAATAAAACTGAATTTGTAAAACATACTAGTTAATATTTTGTAACATTACACTCTACAAAACCCTATGACCGGCAAGTAAGCTTTCACTTCAGGGAATGTCGTTGGCGTATATGTACTATAGTGCTATTATTTTTGGCTTTTGAGGTCAGAATAGTAGATATCTTTTAATTAAAGAGATTGAGAAGTTAAAAGTATTAGCAAAACTTACGTGTAGTTGTAAAATATCGTCTTTTATTTGATATTTATTTTATGTGTAACTTAGGAACCAAAAATCTTTATACCATAATATTTCACAAGCTTGTATAGTATGATAATGTCTAGCATCATGGCAAGTTTGATCGAGGTCGGGTTTGTTCGGTTAAACTTGTACGAAGTGTCCTTGTCATTGATTTCTTAGGAAAAGTCAAATGCAAGACAATATATTGTTCTATTGATTTTTCAAGGAATGTCAAATGAAGAACGATATATTGTGTCATTTTCATTCATTTATCAGGGAAAAGACAAATAAGGACGATGTATAGTGGCCTTGCCATTTATATTTAAGGAAAAGTCAAACAAAGGACGATATATTGTGTCATTGTCATTGATTTTCCAAGGAAAGTTAAATGAAGACGATATACCGTATCATTGTCATCGATTTTTCAGAAGATTGATTAATTTTCAGGAAAACGTCAAATGAAGAATGGTATACAGTGTCCTTGTCATTGACTTTGCAGGAAAAGTCAAATGAAGGACGATATATTGTGTCATTGTTATTTAGTTTTCAGAGAAAAGTCACATGAAGGACGATATATGGTGTTCTTATATTAATAGTAACTCAAATGAAGGTAACTATATCGTACCATTGTCAATGATTTTCAGAAAAAGTCAAGTAAAGTACGATATATAGTGTACTTGACACTGATTTTTCAGGGAAAGTCAAATGAAGGAGAATATGTTGTGTCATTGTCATTGATGTTACAGGGAAAAGTCAAATGGAGGACAATATATAATATCCTTGTCATTTATTTTTTAGGGACAAATAAAATGAAGGTCGTAAAATTTGTATACGAATTCACCTATTAACGGATTCCCCTGAAGATAATTTCCTAAGTTTGTAACAGGTAGTTTAAACAATCATTTCAGACAATATTAAAAAAAACACACACACACAACCTAAAATTATAAATGTTAATCACAAGCCTTGCGCCAAGAAAAGTCACATCAGTAAACCTTCCAATTTTATAGCTTATAGCTACATGCTAAGGAGAGAAAACTCTTACATAATGTTCTAACTCTTGTAGCTAAGTTCTTGTGTCCTTGTAGCGATAAAATCACAATTTTTATTGATGTGATTTCCCTTACGAGCCGCCACTGATAATAAGTTTCAAAGCAAGATAATATTACTTACTTCTAATCTTCTTGTACAACAACTGTGAGACTCCTCACATATTTTTGCTTAACTACACAAAGTACATCTGTGAAGTCTTTTAACTGCACAAAATGACATTTGTGTGGCATTGTGATAAGAACGAACAGAGAAGAATAAAACACACACACACACACACACACACACACACACACACACACACACACACACACACACACTCACAAGTAACACTCAGAAATGGAAGACATGTACTAAGGGAATATATATATATATATATATATATATATATATATATATATATATATATATATATTGTAATAATGCAGCATTTCGTGGTAAAACAAAGCTCCTTGAAGTGCTATGAGTTGTGTTCGAGATGAGGAATTGCATTACAGAAATAGAATTTCTTATTAGCATGACCGAAATGAATTGAACTATTAGTGTGACTGTACAATAGGGACTGATAATAATCATTTCTACATATGTTATATTGATAAATATTAGAAAGTAGCATGGGACTGCAATTGATAAGTTAAAAAGACTTCGCATTTTAGCGCCCGTAACAACTTGTGTAATCTTCTCGTAACTACATTCAACAACAATTAAAAAAAACATTTCTTTTAACATTCCTTAATCCCAAATATTTTGTATTGCACCTCATTCTTCACACTACAACTTGTCAATAAATATTAAGAAATGCTTTAAGTCTAAATTGTCTTGTACATATTCATAAGCATTTATGATAAATAACTTCTGCCCATTTAACGACTGAAGGATTTATAGTTTTTCCCGAATGCATGCTGAATCAAAACCAAAAATAATATGTCTATAATCGGGAATCAAACTGGCAACCACATGCACGAAAGGCAAATCCACTAACTTCTGTTTTTCTTAATTCAGCCCAACCGGGATAGTTGTCTACATGATCGCCTAATTAATCTTATTCAATATTCAATATTATACTTAACAGGTTAAGTGCCTGCCACCTATATTGCAACAGAAACATCTCCTGCCAACATAATATGTTAACTTTATATTTGGTTTCTGTCTGTCCTTCTAACTAATAATTTACTCATTTTAGGTAATTCTGAAAAATAAACACACTGTTGAACAAGACTGCACTTATTTAACATAAAAACACATTTACACGTGGCGTTTCGATCTTCTAGCCAAGATCCTCATCAGACGTACATGTAAACAGACTCAGTGTACGTCTGATGAGGATCTTGGCTAGAAGATCGAAACGTCACGTGTAAATGTGTTTTTATATTAAATAAGTGCAATCTTGTTCAGCAGTGTGTTTATTTTTCTGATTTTATTCGCAAGACGTTGACTATGATTGTGTGTTAGGTAATTCTGTAATATCGGTACTATATAGTATTGGTACTTTCTTGTGGTGACACGACTGCTCCAGATAGACTGCTGCCCGGAATAGGCTTATTGGCCGCGTGAGATTAACATGTCACCATACAAATTTGAGCCGATTGTGTCTGGATTTTCCCCGCGAATGCGTAAGTTGTTCAGTATAGCGGCAACGTCTACATGCTTTGTTGTACTTTGACTCCACATGATTATTGTCTCATTTCAGTTTTGAGTGACTTGGATAATACATTAGACCTTTGGACAATATAGTTTGTAAAATAAATATTATAAATAGTATTCAGATAATGAAATATAGAAAACAGTTAAATCAACATGAAATTAATTTTTTTAAGATGTGTTTTTCCCCACTTGTGCTGGAGTCATGAGAGATTACGTTGGACTCACAATTTCATAGGCCAAGTCTGCTTCTCGTATGACTAGGCTCTTTGCTATACACTGCTATAGGACATGAGATCAGTGAGTCACCATAGGCCATAAGCTAACAAGAGGTTCTGTGAGACCAACCTGGCATTACGTGGCCGTAAGGAATCATTTTATGTGAGACCAACGTGGTCTCATGCGACACTTAACCTGTTAATCTAATACGACAGGAACACGACCACAGAAAATTTGAGGGCATTTTGAAACGCCCATGCTCTTCAGAGGAACTTAAAACCCCTAATGGATTTTACCTCAAAATAATCAGCTTAACAATGCCTCAAACTTTCAATTAAACCACCAGCTAGACTAGATCTAAACATTATTTTGTAAATATCTATAAGAAATTGTAAATTATATTGCATTATCTTCATAATAGAAACTTTTGAAACGTCTCTAGCCAGCATGGCGCACCACCCAAAGCTCATGCGGGCCCCTGTATTGTATTTATGAATATACAATATTTGGCATAATTTGAAAGCAATTTGTCTTAAAATTCTCATATATATACCTTCTGCATCTGAGTGCCCCCCAAATTTACAGAGAAATCGGCGCACTTGCGCACCAGCATTAAATTAATGATTGAAACCAAATAGTAAGAGTATTGAGCGAAAGATAAAATATCAAGTGCCTTTGATATAAAATATTAGTCATGCTACCTTTCTTTATTGCATTAACATTGTCTGCCTGTAAACAGGAAGATTTTACTTTCCAACTACACGTCAACTTGTTAAGCATATATAAAGCAACTATGAGTGCTAATTATGAGAAACGCAACTGGACATGCCATATGAAATGCGCGAATATTGAACAGAATCCCAAAAGGAAATTAAAACAGATATTACGCTATCACACAAGGTTTACTATACAATTGAGGTTGCTTTATGATCGTAACCGGGAGACCACTTTTAACTGCTAATACGTAATAACAACTTGTGTTTAAATTACCACTGAGGATGGCATGCAAAAAATTATTTATCTCCCGCGGAGAAGGAACTGAAAAAGTATAGTTGGATGTTACTGATCATAATATTTTGATGATAAACGTGAAGTTTAATAGGAAATTATTGAGTTTTACAAGCGAAAATTATTGAAAAATTGTTTGAATAATTTTCATACCAGCTCATGTATCAACTTGATAATTACTTTTAAATTAAGCATATTATTTGATCAATACTGCTATTATATAACGAATACAATAAATGTAGAGGAAATCCATTTAAACCTACTATCATACCCACCTAACAGCACCAACGAAAGAGAAAAGTACATTTGATGCGTTTTTAAATAGAAAGTTACGAAAAAGACTCAAGTGTTTCGTATGAAATATGGGTATTATACGAAAGCGATTAAAACGATTAGTTGCTTTCGAAATGTAGATGTGGAGAAGAATGAAATGAGATCTTTAAGTTTTACTTCCCACGATTATGGCGGCTAGGCTAAAAGAGACAGCGATGATGAGAAACGAATGAAATGGTGGAATGAAGAAAGTGGGTGAAAACGGGAGAACCCCAAGAAAATCCACACACATGGTGCTTGTCCACCACAAAATTCACTTGGCGCGATCTGGTATCGAAACAAATGTGAACGTCTATCACTGAGCCACCGCGACCCACATGTGCAGAAGAATGAAGAAACTCAACTGAGTCGAACGTTAAACCACTAAGGATGTGTTTGCAATGGCGGAGGAGAAGAGGTATCAAAAAGAGGAAGAAAACTGATTGGAAGATTGGTTAAAAGAAAATGTATTCTGAGAGACGTGGTAGAAGATACATCGGAAGGAAAGAAGGGGGAGACCAAAGAGATTATTATTGAACTAAGGAGATTAGATTTGTTCTTCCAGTTAAGAAATAAAAACTTTTGATCAAGTAGGTTTGGAAAAGCTCGAAACAAATAGTATCACTAAATCGTATAACCTTCACTGTTACTACAGTCATTGTACAGTCTAACAATTGGATATGCGCAATGTTTATTTATAGAGATATAACCTTCTGTAATAAGGTAATTCATACTCATTTGACCTTTCTATCAGGTATCTGATTACTTGAATATGATCTTGGCGATATATCTACTTCTAAGTCCAGCCTGTTATCTTGGTTAGAAGGGGTCTAATTGTTTTCCTAATTGGGGCATAAATACTTTGTACATTGTAGGGAGATGATAAATAGGTTTATAATACGATAGATCTTGTTTCTGTTATTTTTTGTGTAGCAGCTTAATGATGGCATTTCTCCACTTTTTAGGAAATCCACCTGTTCATAGACATTTAGTAGGATCTTCCTCCTTTTTCACTAGTCTTTTAATATGCATAAAATACTCCATCATATAATGCAGACTTCCTTCATTTTCATGTTCCTTTTAGGATATTCGATCTCTTCTCGTAATATGGGTTTTCTCCTGTCTTCTCTTTATCTTCGCTTACTTCCAATATCGGTTCGTCAATGTATACATGCGATGTAAATGTTTTCAATTTCAGATCATACCCAGCAAAAAACTATAGGTGAGCGACTGGTTACACACATCTTGTTTTCTATTTAGTAGTGGAGAAATTATCCTTGATTTTTAATATAGTATGCCGCCAATTTCTTTTTTAGTATAGTGTGCTTGTAATGTACGTACTTCATTTTCTCCAACGATATTTATTATAGTTATCCAATTCTGCTCTGATTAACATAAGCACAACAGAAATTCAACGAGATCTAAATACAAAACATGAATAAAAGAACCTTGTAGATAAAGAGGCACTAGAACAGACAATAGTTATAAGACTTGTACGTTAAATCGAAGCAGACTATGCTTTAGAAGCAAAGAATATTTGAAAATAGATTAATTTTATTAATTATTGTTGCGACTGTAACATTTACTGGTTATTTCACCAATGGCAGTTAAGAATGTTGAATACCGACACCATTTTGTTTTGCCTCTTTCTTTATATGGGGATATATTCTGTTTTCTTCGAAATGAACTGGATTTTTAATGATTTGATTTTACTAATTTCTTCTTCAAGCCTATTTAAAAGTGCCTCTTGCTTCCTATAAATTAAAAGTTTGTAATACATGGGTTACCAACCTTTATAGAACTGAGAGCTACTTTTTATTCTAGAAATCAATGACGGTTTACTTTTCTGTTCACTAGCCCCGTAGCAGGAAACGAAACAATAATAATGATTGAAACAGACAGAGTACGACACAGCCTATCGCGGGCTGGTAGATTGCGGTCGAGGATTGTTTTTTTCTGCTGTAATGTATATTTTCTATACTTAATAATCAAATTTAATTGAAGTACCAGTATTAAATTTATAAACAATGCACATTCATTCTAAAAGATGAAGGAATATTTAACGAGATTTTCAAGAAATCAATGAAATCACACTCATTAAATTTTCAGTTCATTGCAAAGACAATAGAAGAATATTTTTCCAAATAAATCAATCGGCTTTAAAATCAAAGATGGCGCAAGTATTCAACATTCTTAAGATATAGGTATCACAATATTACGTCAATGTTTCTTTAAGACAATTTAACATTGCACCTCTAACTAGTAAGATCACTTGTTTCCCACGAAAGAGCAAGAGCGAATCTTTTTGTCTCATGTACATTTCTCGTTACAACTGAGATTGTTTAAGAGAACTGAATCAATACATGTAATTGTTAAATATCACGTAGTCGAAAAGTATTGGCGATCCAGAGGGGAGTAATTTCCCCCGACTTTAACATTTGTATACATTTTAATCCATACGATAATAATATACCAACCAATGAAAAAATCTCGAAATCTACAGACAGCTAGGATTTCCCCCTCCCCAAGCAAAATCTGAAATGACGCTGCTCATATTGAGCCTTTTGCGCAATGGATGGGGTTAATGTCCAAATCTTAGAATATATGAGTCGCAGCGGGTAACGTCATTTCACAGGTGACAGTGAAGCTAGTAGATGTCCAAAATGTGTTGGAATTCTTGTAATGAGACGTAAGGTATTGCGTCGTTAAGATGAGTAAACTGTCAACAAATCTGCTCTACATTTAAAAATTTTATTTGATAAACTCGCAAATGCTGAGCAGATTTGTAAAGGAATTTGTGATATTTATGGGCAAAATAAGTTATCAAAAGCAACAGTCAAAAATGGTTCAGTCGCTTTCGTTCCGGAAATTTCGATGTCCAACTTGTTCCTTGCAGTGGACGATCAATCATAGCGAAAGTTTATTATATTCTGGCGAAAGTAGATCAAGATCAGTGTGTAAGCAGTCATTATATTACCAATGACTTAAACACGGATCAACAAATACTGTGAAACCATTTGGTAAAAGCTAATTACAAAAAGAATCTCGACGTTTCGGTGTCACATAATTTGACTCAAAAACATTTTTACTCGATCGAATTTCTATCCGTGAATATCTACTGAAATGCAAACGAACTCGAACCATTTCTGAAGCAGTTGATCACAAGTAATAAAAAGTAGATGACCTACAACAACAATGTGCGAAACAGATCGTGATCGAAGCAAGGAGAAGCTCCATAGTCTGTGGCAAAGCATATATTGAAGATTATGCTGTGTGTTTGGTGGGATTGGAAGGGTTCGTGCATCATGAGCTACTGCCACCGGGAAGAACGATAGACTCGGACCTGTACTGTCAATAATAATTAGTGTGAGCCTACCTAACAGTTCAAAAGAAATGGCCAGGACTGGTCAACAGAAAGATTGTCGTATACCACAAAGAAAACGCCAGATCGCATATATCTTTATTGACTCTTCAGAAATTGATATAACTTGGGTGGAAGGTTTGAATATATCAACTGTATAGCACGGGCTTGGCACCATTAGAGTATTATTTGTTTTAGTCACTGTAGAGTTCCCTGAATGGTGTTAAATTAGTTTTAAAAAAGGCCTATAGAAACCACATGTCACAAAATATTAACCAGAAACTACAGAAGTTATATAGCGACGAGATTATTGTGTTGCCAGAAGAATGTCAGGTCATTGAGCAAGTTGATGCTAATGTGGTTTCATGCTCAAATCAATATAAATGTCTTCTCAATTTTGAACTCTAAAGACTCAATATTTTTAAGACAGATTTTATTGGACTTATATAAATTAACTAACAAATGACGGGAATTTAGGGCCGATTGTTTAGCAAATTAATTAAAATTTACAAAATTACTAAAAAAAGGCCAATACTGAAACAAAATCTAATCCACTTCGATAATATTTGAATTTCCAAAATAATGAATGCATATATGAACGTTATGAGTTTTATACAGGACTTCTGGAAAGATGCATGAAAAATATATAGAATATTATGGACAGTTCTTATTAGTTCACATACGAAAATAGCCTAACATTCCTGAATGTCCGGGCGATGTTGAGTGTGATCTTGGGGTTCCGAGGATTAAAAATCTTTAAGTTTTACGTCCCACGGTTATGCCGGCTAGGCTAAAGGAGACGGTGATGATGAGAAATGAATGAAATGGTGAAATGAAGAAAGTGGGAGAAAATGGGGGAACCCCAAGAAATCGACGTACACGGTGTTTGTCCACCACAAAGTTCACTTGGCGCGAGCTGGAATCGAACGAAAGACCCCATGCATCAGGTGTGAACGCTCTACCACCGAACCATCGCGAACTCTATTCCGAGGATTAATAGGTTTCTCGTTTTCCATGATATCAGTATTGAGTTGATTTTATTTTAGCGTCCCTTTCAGCAGCAAGGCTATATGAGACGTGGACCTACTGATTAATGTGGAATCTGAACCACATGAGCTCCCTCCGGGAATCGAATCAGGGTCTCCCACGCCAAAGGCGCGTACGCTAACCGCTTAGCCACGAGGGGGCTCCATATCGGTATTGCATAAGGGTCCAAAGGATAATTACAAATTATATGTCGTAAAGAAATATGATCATTTTAGTACAACCTATTATAAGAATAAAACATCTAACATTTTAAACTTTAAATCGTAATAAATGATTCGTTAAACAATTGATAAGGATGCCTAAACGGAAG
Source organism: Thermobia domestica (assembly GCF_964235325.1). Taxonomy (NCBI): domain Eukaryota; kingdom Metazoa; phylum Arthropoda; class Insecta; order Zygentoma; family Lepismatidae; genus Thermobia; species Thermobia domestica. The sequence continues at coordinate 102,094,555 of NC_137469.1, forward strand.
CTCGTATTTTCAAAACAGGCAGATCATCTTCTAGAACCTGTTGTATAGGCAACTTATCCTGACATCAAAGTATTGTTGGTTGCATATCAAAATATAGTGTGTTACGATGATTGTAAAGGCTCGACTATCCAACACATACCAGCAGCAGGTTTCTCTTACCTTTCCAATTTATTTTGTACGGAGTAACGATATTCATTATTATTATTATTATTATTATTATTATTATTATTATTATTATTATTATTATTATTATTATTATTATTATTATTATTATTATTATTATGATAAGTCATGAGGACGAGAGGATATTTTCAAACCAATTATAGGGAACGAAAGTATGCGTAAGGAAAGTAATGACAACGGTGTTAGACTCGTAAACTTTGCAACATCCAAAAACCTAATCGTGAAGAGTACAAAATTCCTACATCGCGACGTTCATAAATACACCAGACGAAAAAAAAAAACACATAATCAAATTGATCACGTTTTAGTAGATAGAAGAAGGCAATTTAGCATGACTGATGTCCGGTCGTTTAGAGGGGCTGATTGTGACACTTTTTACTACC